>NC_080672.1:73551967-73769280 GCF_030247195.1 Topomyia yanbarensis
CCGTCAATCCCATCAACCTGCGAGAGGGTGCTTTATCAATGTATTAAATATTGAACAAAAAAAATATGTTGCGAATTTTAACTTAAAATAATTTGAAATAATTGCCAACTAGTTTGTATTTAAAATAAACAAACTCTGAAAAGTAAATTTGGCAGAGCCCAGTCTAAAGGAAAATAAAAACTCGCTTGTAATTTATTATTCTTGCTCAAATCTGAGATTTATTTGTTTTATAAAAAATAGACACTTGACGAAGCTTCGTAAAAATAAGATAAAGTCAAATTTCGGATTTTTGTAGTTTTGTACCCAAAAATCGAACAATATACTCAAAAAGTATAACAAATCAGTAATTTATAAGTTTAGAGTAAAAATCATTTCAAATTAAACTGATTCGGTAGACTATTCTGTTTTAATAAGAAATCTGCGAAAAAAGTTACGAGTGATCAAAGTCACCCCGATGATAAAAGTCACCCCGGTTTACGGTACTTCATTATCGGTGTACTGAATGCTAGAAGAGAGTGAGTTCTCCCATATCACTAGATTTCCCGGTCATGTCCCCATGCAATTGTTGTTTAAGTGTTTAGAGGATATGAGTGTCATTTTTTAGTTTGATCTACCTGAATGCGTTGGACCTATGGTAATAGGATAGAGGGTAGGAACTTCCGGACGTAACCGATTCATGATCGCGCGCAAACAGGCGCCCGTAGGCTCATTCCTCAGACCGCTTTTGTGAATTTATAAGTACGAAAACAATCATTTAGTCACCGAGGTGTTAGCCTGTTATCGAGATCGCGGGCGTAGGTGTGCGTGGAAGATCGCGAAGGACTCGAGCGTTTGTATGTTAACGTTTTTGTCGCGTGTGCTAGCGTGTATATAGCTTCGCGTGTATAAATTATATTTTATAACCCTGTGGCCATTTGCAAATTCGATTCTTGAATGATCGTGCGGACCGTGAATCCGATGCTTATTTTCAGTGTACGGCTCAGGTACTAAAAGAGTTCCCCCATATCACTAGTGTTTCCGGTTATGTCGTCATGGAGCGTGTTGTCTAGTAAATTTGAGCGTCATTTTTTATTGGAACAACTAAAAGCATGATACTAGGCTGCTAGGATCGAGTGTAAAAACTTCCGAACGTGGAAAAATTGATGACCATACGAGCGGTGGGTTAACGCTTGAGACCGCATTTGTAGATTTGTAGGTGCTAAAACGTTCATTTAATTACCGAGGTGTTGTAGTGTTGGCGCGATCGCGGGCGTCAGTATGTATGGATGATTGCAATTGCATGTTCGCGTTTGTGACCAAGTTTGTATTATCGCGAAGGCCATGAGCGTCCGTACATTTGGAATGAGACATTGTGCGTGTATATGAGAGAATATGCATTTTGCCCGAGCAACACCGTTTGTTGACAAGCAACATAATTTGTTGAAAAGAAGTGTACGTTTACCATTATACAGCTGATTTAGTAACCAAAAAAGCGCACCAGTAAAAGTTAATGGTTATGCAACAATCCGCGGCAATTACATGTTGCAAGTGTTGCTTGAGTATTATTATGAATCTATTTAGGATATAGTAATAAAAGGAAAAATAACCTGTCCAATAAACACAAAAATGAAAGAAATTAAGTAGAAGCGTATAAATTGATCGATGGTATTTTTGGCACACATGAGTAGTGGAAAAGCGAACTATTAGAAGTACAACAAAAACAGACTAATGACGTAGATGAAAAGAACATATGTAACATGCAATCAAATTACTTGAACTCGTCCAAATGCCAGCAAATGATTATGCTATATTTCATCCTAAGGAGGAAAATTGGGTAAACACGGCGCTAATCTATTCCGATAAACAGTTAGTGTCGGTTTCTTATGAGGCGAAACCGAAACGCAAACATGTAACAAGTAAGGGTTTGTGCCCTTCAAGTGCAAAGACTGGTTTTACCAAAAAACATTTCGTCCTAGTGAGAAATTTGGTGTTTTACCCAACTTTCCTCCTTAGGATGAAATATAGCATAGTGCTTCCGCATGGGCCTGCTAAGCCAAGACAAGTTTCGGCTTCACTGTGTCTCATTGGCATAAGCAGAACTTCTGCTCGGACGGGACATCACGTTTGATCAGTCGTTCGATTGAAACACAAAGTGTGTTTTAGTTTTTAGGGATTTGCGTCAAGCCGGCGCTAATCTATTCCGACAAAAAGTTAGTGTCGGTTTCGGATGAGGCGAAGCCGAAACGCAAACATGTAACAGCAAATGATATTTATTTACTGTTAACGACAATTGCATTCTGTTGGTAATTTAATCGTATCTTAATTTATCCAATCCGATCTTCTCGAAAGAATCGAATCGAAACGCGCGAATGGAACACCGGAAAAAGTGACCAAAGAATCCTAAGAAGAATTTCCCACTATTCTATCACATACGCTAGTTCTGCATCCATTCCCTGACCCACTATCACAAATACTCAGACAAGCACATACACAGATAGACATACGACTAGCACATAACAGTTGTGACAACGTGACGATAACGAAGTCGACCGATAAATCGACTGACACTGCGAGCCGCGTCCACCAACACTGGCATTAGGCTGTGGAATAATGTCTGCAAACACGGCCCACAGCAAAAGCCAATCCGACTCGCCAGTCGGCCATGCCAGCGTGCACAGGCTAATGGTTGATCGTTGGTATGGGCGGATGAAGAGTACGAAGAAACACAAGGTTGGGCGGATGAAGAGTACGAAGAAACGGAAGTTCTTTAAAACTGATGTACAAATATGCTTGATGATCTTTGCAATACCGTCAAACCCACCAACCAAGGGGAAGCATTTACGATAATTTTAACAAAATAAAAATAAATAAATTCAAATATGGGGCGAGCGTAGCGTGGCTGGTACCGTACAAGTACCAGCATTCTTTTTAGTTTTGTTTTATATAAGTTAAGTACCGCTATTATCGTTCGGACAGTGAGGATTGTATCGACCAAGACGACCTTCAGTGATAGCGAAGAGAATAATATTTCTTTGCACCGTGTTTGCACTGCCGTGGTAGATTTTCGTGGTTCAAAATCACCCAAACGAGAAGTGGAGCGCTTACTGAAAGATAAAATGTGTCTCAAACAAACTGATGTTCTTTCTATTCGATTTCACCATGTACGCAGTACTGATAGAATTCAGAAGTAATCGGTTAGCCAAACAATTTATTTCCGTTAACAACATGGTGAGTGAGATAATGTTAAGGTCAAGATCCTCATGTATTATGAAGATAACGCAATCAAGCTACGACTACTGGATCTGTCTACACAGACACTCGATAGTAGTATTCGCCAGTTCATGTCTCAATACGGAGAAGTTCCCAAGTTTCCAATAGAGATGATAGATGGAGGAACTTCTTCGAGTGCTTATATTGGGGTTGAAGCACCCTATTCCTTCCCTCGTGAGCCTGCGACTTGGTTCTACCTGTGCCCAGACCACGCTGTGTACCTATGATAATTAGTCTCCCACTTGTCAGTACTGCAAGCAATCTGCACACTATGGGAAACCCCGCACTGGATTGCCACCTACAGTAAATAAAACAAATACAGTGGCCTCATCATCTTCAAATAATTCACAAATTGTTGCCCAACTACGAACACGTAAAGAACCTTCAACGAATGCAAAATTATGTACGACTACACCAACCCTTTGTGAAACAACAAACAGATCACTTTAAAAGCACAATCATTTTTTTATTTCGTAGCACCGTGTAATTAATATGACAGCTTGACCGGCGTCACTCGGTGCGTTTCCTTACGAAATTGTCAAATCAGTTTACTTTTATGTGACGTTTAGATAAAATAGTAAGAGCAACACTACAGTATAATGTTGTAATAAAATACGAACGGAAATAATATAGGGCAAAGTACCTATTTTCATCCTATTGTGTGGGGTGCCTCACTCATTCATTCATTACTCGGCCTACAATGGATGGAATGCTTACAAATTGGCATCAACAGCTTTGCTTCGTTGTTAATAACCAAGATAATAACATAAATGCCCTGAAAGTGGAGAAATGCTCATGTTTGAGGGCAACTAAAACTCGAATCGAGTTCCTCTATTGTTACCCTACCATTTGACTCAATGCGTTGAACAAAGATAACAGATGCTGCTCTAACTAACGGTTTTAAATGGGTAGGGTGATAATAGGAACATGACAGAAATAGGCTCATTACCCTAAATGCGTTTCCATGTGGGTATATATGCGCAGACAGCATTGCTGAAACGAAACAACCAATAAGGGATGCGAGCAAAATGCGCTCAAAAATTCTGCAATCTAGTGAATGAGCATATAGTGTTACAAGAAAGGTCTCATTTCACTGCTAGATAGATTTTCAATCTGGATTTTTACAGTATTTTAGCCTACTAAAACAACAGATTTTATGCGCTACTTGCTACTAAAATTTTACATTTTGTTATAATTTTGTTCTTACTTTTTTCAGTCGGTACCATAGCCTTATTTCAAGCAAAGCAGACTAGGGAGTAGGAATAATTGCAATTTTCTTCAAGACTCCGTTCAGCAAAATCGTTTTGGAGTGCAATCGAATTGAAGTGAGTGCTCTCCGCAACAAAAGGAAGTTCATTCATGGCAAGAAAGCCCTCTTATTTATTTATTTATTTTTTACAACCAATTCGATTTCTTCTGCTCGTAGCCATACCTATAATGTAAGATAATAGGCGCCTCGTAATTCGATACATCCTTTCTTTTACCAGCAAATTGAGATCTTTCTGCAATGTAGCCCGGCTCTACACGTACATACCTACCTACATTAGCATATCGGTACGTACGGGCAGTACATTCGGACGGAGCGACAGACTGCAAAATAAGGGGGATAATTACGATCATATTATGCCACTACCGGTGTTGGCTGAGGCAGCAAAAGCTTTATTCGTTCCGGGTTTCAAGGTTGCTTGAATCGGTTGACACTTGCTGTATATGTAGGTACCTATAGTCTCACGATGGGCGGTCTGCACTAAGTAGGGGTATGATTGACACAAGAAACCTTCGCGAACGATATGGCAGGGCAGGCCGAAGAAAGGATGGGAAAAATTAATTGTCTCTTCAATTGACGAGATGCTCTTCGGTTCGAGTGAACTGTTGAACGGTACTGGTGCGATTTTTCTTATGTGCACGAGGAAAAGATGACGATGAAATAGGTGAAAGTTGATCTGCTGTCGGTTTTTGATGAAGTGCTGCTCTGCTCATAAAGCTGTCACATGATGTGGCGCACTGCTTTAACTGTGTAATAACGTGAAAAAGATTTACTTGGGATTTAATTTACTGAAAGCGAGAACGGGGCATCTCGCAGTTAAGTAAAGGCGCAGTCACCTCTGTTTTCCGTACTACAGTAAAGACCCATTTTCATCAGCCCCTTGGTGAATTTTAGACTGATAAAACGGGGACATTGACAAAATCGGGACATACATTTTTCTTTCTTTTTAAGAAACCGAAGCTCTTAAAATGTTCTTCTTTAGTCCCTAGATATAGCCTCATAGCCTTTCCTGATTATTTGGTTTAAATTTCCCTTGATTATTTTTTTTGCATATTTCGGATCTCCAAGATTTGAAAAATATGAACAAGAAAGAATTTACTCGAATTCAACTTAGTTCGTCTGCTAAAGTTCATCAAACTATCAACTATCAATTTTCATATGAGGTTGATAAAATCGAGTCAAAAAGCTGATAAAATCGAGGGTAGATAAAATCGGGGGCTGATAAAATCGGGTCTTCACTGTATTTTTATAACTAACTTTTCATTGTAAGGAACCAAGCCCATTTGTACTACATTCAACGACGTCACAATGATGCACGCCACGAAGAAAAATGCAGACATAAATCCACAATTAAGGCAATTGGATTCACAAACGGCCGCTTCAATTGTCCTTCACCGCAGAAAATATCCTCATTTGCTTTAGCCCGTATTAGAATAATGCGAAGAATAATCGGAAAGGTTTTATCAGATTACCTTTGTATGGTTTCACAAAGGTAATCTTGTAAGACTTTTCGACTTAAAACTAAGACTATATTTGATGTAAAATATAATAGCCATCGCATAATAAAAAAAGGAACTACCACGGTGACATTAGCCATTTCAAAAGAAATTTTTCGAGTCACAAAATACGAAAGAAATACTAACAAATCATTGTCCGAAGCAGGAAGTTGTCATATTGTAGGCAAACTGTGTTGTAGATTTTTCGAAATATCCTGTAAGATCAGTTACCCGGGGACTGAAAAAATATTAAAAGTGTTACCAGCGATAAGATTACAGCGTGGCTATGCTTCTATCTTTTACGATTTGTGTAAACGTGGATTATTGTATATCGATTCCTTTTACCATAGATTAAGTGTAGCGCAGAGCAGCAATCTGGGCCCACTGATTTTTACACTGTTTTTTAATAGTGTAGCTGTAGTGTTAGGTTCCTGGTGCAAGCTCATATTGGCCGACGACCTTAAGCTGTACTTAGTTATCCAGTCAGTTGAGAATTGCCGCCGACTGCAAGCACTATTGGATCGCTCTGTGAAGTGGTGTCGAATGAATCAGCTTACTGTAAATATTGCCAAATGCTCCGTAATGACGTTACATAGGAAGAACGAACCGTCAATCTTCTATTACAGTAATGATTGGATTGCACTACAGAGAGTCAATGAAGTCTGTGACCTAGGTGTAATTCTTGACCACAAACTGCCCTTCAACGCGCATATGATCAACACAGTTGCGAAAGTAAATCGGCAGTTATGGTTCATATCGAAGATTTTACGGATCCGTACTGTCAAAAATCTGGTCAGACTAATCCTCGAGTTTGTCTCACCGGTTTGGAATCCGCATCACCTAGCTTGGTGTTTAAAATTGGAATGAGTACAGAAAAAGGCTCATACGGTTAGCTCTTAGGAACTTGCCTTCGCGTGATCCGCAATATTTACCACCGTATCGTGGTCGTTGCCAGTTGCTCAACCTGGAGACCTTAGAATGTCGTCGCAGTATCCAGCAAGCTACTACCTTGGCAAAAATTTTAAACAAAGAATGTGATGCGCCTGAATTGCTGTCCTGCTTAGATTTCCGAGTAGCGAGAAAATCACATCATTATTATTGTTATTATTGAATCTTTTGGATTCCATGAACCACTGCCTTCAATGATTCGAAGCTTTTTTCGTGCTGACAGTCCCTTTGAGTTTAGTGACTCCTCGAAAATATTTGCAAGCAGAATAAGAAGATTGAGTTTACTGTGATTGATATCTGTATTAATAATAAGCAGCTTGACATGTAATTTTCCTTGATTTTGTACATCTAATCTTACGAAAAGATAGTGGTTCCTGGTAGGAGGAGGCCAACTAAAACGAATTTTTCCCACCCAAATCATTTAGACTATAATGTTCGATGATAAATTACAAAATCTGATGATGAATTGAAAATATGTCGAATTAAACATTCGATGCAGCATCCCTCAATATAAAAATGACAAAATCGAGGTACGAATACACTATTTGGAACCGCGTACTACTCAAAATGGTATTAAACACCAAATGTCAAAATACGATGATCTGAATACCGTTTCGATACTGGGAGGAATTTCGTACCGGATGTCTATGTGGTGCGAATGCGCCTGGAAAACTCCATCCACTTCTACCTGCCTATCCAATGGTAACGGTTGCTAAATAAATAACTGCGGATCAGTCAGTATCAAACACTCACTTAACAATGATTGCGCCTGGTACCTCCAAACCAAAATCCTACAAAGGAGCAAATTTCGAAGAAGCCGGAAACACAACATCAACAAGTAATAACAGGAAACAAACACGAATATCCGATTAAGAATACGAAAATACGATAACTAACCTTCAAATTTCCATGTACAACATAATTAATGCTTCATTGCCAAGAAAAAAGGATCTCAAAACGCAGCAACAAACTGAATCAACAAGACCCGACGGACAGCTATTATTGTTGCATATTTTAAAAATTGGAAGGATCCCTGGCTTAGTTAAGCTTCCGCGATGAATTGTACTGATTTTCTAAATATTCTCGGCAGGTTTGGACGTTCATAGAAAACATCTTTCATATCATCGGGTTTGTCGTTTGACAGTGCCTAGGTGGTGATCAAGGTATAGTTAAAGAACTTGTTTGTTATCATAAACACACAGATACAGCTGCTCACACGCCTCCATCTGGTGGCCTGTCACTGTTGCTTACCAAGCATACAAAGTCCAGTCCATGTTCTGTCTTCTCGGATCCACTGCCATAGATGTGGTCTTTTACGCACCATCGCACGTTAGGTATAAAGACATTTGGCATAATGGATGTTACGTATGATAGACGTTAGGCATAATTAACGGTTGGTGTGATGGACATGAGGCATAAATTGTCTAAGTGACGTATTACTTGAACAAACTTATTTTTCGGCGGTGATGGCGTCATGTGGTAAGAGCTTGAATGTTTGTGTTTTTTCGATCTTTTAGAATTACGCTGGAATCTGGTCAAACTCGGCCACCATTTGATTCTGAACAAATAATTCTTTTTTTTTGGTTTTGGACGTAAGTGCCAGTATTTTATTTAAGACATGTTGGTGGTATCCAACGGGGAAATAGATCGATCGCAGGATTTGAATATGCAACTCTTGGGATTCAGGCCCAATGCACAAACCGTTACGCTATCCCTGGGCTATGATGACGCCCTAGGAAGAACACATGATTATCGTAATTGCAACAGTAATCGTACTACTGTCTCTAGAGCGAGATTACACACAACGGAAGCTTCCACCCACAACAAATTTGATCTATTTAATTTTTCCGATAAATACCAAGGCCCGGGTTTTTTTATATCGTCTGGTGTCTAATTTTAGCCATTACCTATTTCGGTGGATGACAGCTTTAGAAGCAGGTCATCATATCCCAGGAATAGCATAAGGGTTTATGCATTGAGCTAGAGTCCCAAGGGTTGCAGGTTCGAATCCTGCCTCTGGGGAATTTTTTTTACATAATTTCGTTCGCTGTTTTCCCCGTTAGATTCCACCAACAAGTTTTAAATAAAGTATGGCCACTTACGTCAAAAACCAAAAAAAAAAAAATGAATTATTTGTTTTGTTCGAGCAGCGGGTTCGCTCCCGTCACATCTTTGTTAACAGGACAATGAACCAGAAATCGACTGTTTCCACTACCTTCGTCACCCACCGAAGCACGTAATGGTAATGAGCTAAAATTAGACACAAGGCAATAAAAAACCCGGGTCTTGGTATTTAGCAGGAAAACCAAATAGATCAAATGTGTTGTGGGTGGCAGCTGCGGTTGTGTGTGATTCCACTTTAGAGACAGGGTACGATCGCTGAAGCAAATGTTATAATCATGTGTTCATCATGTTTGTGATTTGGGCGGAGGGTTGCAGGTTCGAATTCTGCCTCTGGGGAGATTTTTCACAAACTAGTTTTCGCTTAACTCACCATTTCGATCAGTTGTTCCTCATTGGGTACCATCAACAAACCCATCTGGTAGCATATTTGTTTGGTTTGACTTCTAGAAACAATACAATTACAGAACGGGTGAAAATATGATCTCGCGCGTAAAAGCGAAGCGAAACTTCGA
The DNA here is from genome assembly GCF_030247195.1 of Topomyia yanbarensis. Lineage (NCBI taxonomy): Eukaryota > Metazoa > Arthropoda > Insecta > Diptera > Culicidae > Topomyia > Topomyia yanbarensis. The sequence goes on from NC_080672.1 coordinate 73,561,564, forward strand.
ACGAGAGACCCCTACCCTTCCCTTTTTCGTGCTATAATTTAAGCCAAAACAACAGGCTTCACATCCTCGTATCATTTTTTTTCTGTATTTAGGTATGAATAACACACATGCATGTTGCAATTGTCCAAAAAGCAAGTAATTACCTTGAAGAACAGCTCATGAATTAAAGAATGGAAAATTTTATTATTTTTCATTCAATGAATAGGCAAATATTAATGCTTCTAGAATGATTTCCTATCATATTATTCAGTAGAATAGAATGGGGTCAAATAGGTATGGGGGTACAATAGGTACAGGGCATTACCTATGCTATGTTATTGCAGAGGTGGCTCGTGTTACGTGAATTAGATACATGGTATAGAACATCGTTGACGACTGTCATTTTGGCTGTTACCGTGGATCAGCTGTATTAGTTACAGCGTCGTTTATCTTTTCGCGTGTTGTTCTGCGAAAACGCATTGTTTTTCGTCCACAGTACAGTACATTTAATCAATGTAAAAAATGTCAAGTGAGAGTTTTCTTACGCAAAAATTAATGCTGAACACGAGTTTCGTTTTGGTTTTTCGATACTCTTGTTTTTTTTAAAAAAAGAGACATCAGCATGAAACATACGCTTGGGGGCACGATAGGTCAGCCGTTTGGGATATTATAGGTAACCAGGGTTGCCAACATTTTTCAAAGAATATCTGGCAGATCATCTAAAAATGTCTGACAAAATCTGTCACTTAACAGCGACCTCAAAGTTATCGAAATTTATCAATCGATTTTTGATAAATTTGGGAAAATATGCCTCAAATTTCCAAAATGTGTATGCAAACACTTCTATAATTCAAAAATCTGGCAGAATGAAAGGTTTGAATTTTTATCTGGAAGCTGCAAAAAACTCTGGCTGTGCCAGATAAATCTAGCGTAATGGCGCCTCTGTAGGTAACTACTATAATATAAATTTGAATTATTTTGACAGAAAAATGATGCGTAATTTTGTACGAAATTCACCAAAACGATGTGAAGAGGACCTAAAGAACGTAATTGCATCTGTTCGAGATGGCGCCAGTATTCGATCAGTCTTCAAACAATTCAAGATTCCGTTCAAAACATTACGTCCTTGTGTGGAAGGAAAGTGCTCGTCAACAATGAAAGCGAGTCAGATATTTTCGAGTGTTAACAATATAATAATTCAAGGTGTTGTTGAAGCAGATAATCGAAAAAAAAAACATAATCAAAAAAGAGAAGGAAAAGGAATAAAAAATGTTCTAAAGCGCAAATGTGATCGTCGCACAACTAAGCAACCACGTTAGCCGGAATGCACAACTTCAATTCCACACTCTGGCCACGATGAGGACACAGAAGTACAAAGCCAGACGCAGCTGCTGAAAAAGAATGTTTTTTTCAGCATTTCCTTCATGTTTTTTCATATCATTTGCCACTTTCTCATTTTCTTACCTGAATTCAGGATGGACTGCATTTATTAATTGTGTTATTAATTTTTAAATATTCTGCATTCATACTCTTCAAATAAAAGTTGAATTGCTGATTTTCTGGGGGTATACATTGTTTTATTTAACCTCGAATATTTAAAAACATCGAAACAAAGTATCTTCGCTTTATGGGGTTTAGCTTGAAAAATAGTTAGTCAGGCATGCAATCATTCTTGCCAAAACGTTGCGTTTTGGATTCCATGAACCACTGCCTTCAATGATTCGAAGCTTTTTTCGTGCTGACAGTCCCTTTGAGTTTAGTGACTCCTCGAAAATATTTGCAAGCAGAATAAGAAGATTGAGTTTACTGTGATTGATATCTGTATTAATAATAAGCAGCTTGACATGTAATTTTCCTTGATTTTGTACATCTAATCTTACGAAAAGATAGTGGTTCCTGGTAGGAGGAGGCCAACTAAAACGAATTTTTCCCACCCAAATCATTTAGACTATAATGTTCGATGATAAATTACAAAATCTGATGATGAATTGAAAATATGTCGAATTAAACATTCGATGCAGCATCCCTCAATATAAAAATGACAAAATCGAGGTACGAATACACTATTTGGAACCGCGTACTACTCAAAATGGTATTAAACACCAAATGTCAAAATACGATGATCTGAATACCGTTTCGATACTGGGAGGAATTTCGTACCGGATGTCTATGTGGTGCGAATGCGCCTGGAAAACTCCATCCACTTCTACCTGCCTATCCAATGGTAACGGTTGCTAAATAAATAACTGCGGATCAGTCAGTATCAAACACTCACTTAACAATGATTGCGCCTGGTACCTCCAAACCAAAATCCTACAAAGGAGCAAATTTCGAAGAAGCCGGAAACACAACATCAACAAGTAATAACAGGAAACAAACACGAATATCCGATTAAGAATACGAAAATACGATAACTAACCTTCAAATTTCCATGTACAACATAATTAATGCTTCATTGCCAAGAAAAAAGGATCTCAAAACGCAGCAACAAACTGAATCAACAAGACCCGACGGACAGCTATTATTGTTGCATATTTTAAAAATTGGAAGGATCCCTGGCTTAGTTAAGCTTCCGCGATGAATTGTACTGATTTTCTAAATATTCTCGGCAGGTTTGGACGTTCATAGAAAACATCTTTCATATCATCGGGTTTGTCGTTTGACAGTGCCTAGGTGGTGATCAAGGTATAGTTAAAGAACTTGTTTGTTATCATAAACACACAGATACAGCTGCTCACACGCCTCCATCTGGTGGCCTGTCACTGTTGCTTACCAAGCATACAAAGTCCAGTCCATGTTCTGTCTTCTCGGATCCACTGCCATAGATGTGGTCTTTTACGCACCATCGCACGTTAGGTATAAAGACATTTGGCATAATGGATGTTACGTATGATAGACGTTAGGCATAATTAACGGTTGGTGTGATGGACATGAGGCATAAATTGTCTAAGTGACGTATTACTTGAACAAACTTATTTTTCGGCGGTGATGGCGTCATGTGGTAAGAGCTTGAATGTTTGTGTTTTTTCGATCTTTTAGAATTACGCTGGAATCTGGTCAAACTCGGCCACCATTTGATTCTGAACAAATAATTCTTTTTTTTTGGTTTTGGACGTAAGTGCCAGTATTTTATTTAAGACATGTTGGTGGTATCCAACGGGGAAATAGATCGATCGCAGGATTTGAATATGCAACTCTTGGGATTCAGGCCCAATGCACAAACCGTTACGCTATCCCTGGGCTATGATGACGCCCTAGGAAGAACACATGATTATCGTAATTGCAACAGTAATCGTACTACTGTCTCTAGAGCGAGATTACACACAACGGAAGCTTCCACCCACAACAAATTTGATCTATTTAATTTTTCCGATAAATACCAAGGCCCGGGTTTTTTTATATCGTCTGGTGTCTAATTTTAGCCATTACCTATTTCGGTGGATGACAGCTTTAGAAGCAGGTCATCATATCCCAGGAATAGCATAAGGGTTTATGCATTGAGCTAGAGTCCCAAGGGTTGCAGGTTCGAATCCTGCCTCTGGGGAATTTTTTTTACATAATTTCGTTCGCTGTTTTCCCCGTTAGATTCCACCAACAAGTTTTAAATAAAGTATGGCCACTTACGTCAAAAACCAAAAAAAAAAAAATGAATTATTTGTTTTGTTCGAGCAGCGGGTTCGCTCCCGTCACATCTTTGTTAACAGGACAATGAACCAGAAATCGACTGTTTCCACTACCTTCGTCACCCACCGAAGCACGTAATGGTAATGAGCTAAAATTAGACACAAGGCAATAAAAAACCCGGGTCTTGGTATTTAGCAGGAAAACCAAATAGATCAAATGTGTTGTGGGTGGCAGCTGCGGTTGTGTGTGATTCCACTTTAGAGACAGGGTACGATCGCTGAAGCAAATGTTATAATCATGTGTTCATCATGTTTGTGATTTGGGCGGAGGGTTGCAGGTTCGAATTCTGCCTCTGGGGAGATTTTTCACAAACTAGTTTTCGCTTAACTCACCATTTCGATCAGTTGTTCCTCATTGGGTACCATCAACAAACCCATCTGGTAGCATATTTGTTTGGTTTGACTTCTAGAAACAATACAATTACAGAACGGGTGAAAATATGATCTCGCGCGTAAAAGCGAAGCGAAACTTCGAACGAGAGACCCCTACCCTTCCCTTTTTCGTGCTATAATTTAAGCCAAAACAACAGGCTTCACATCCTCGTATCATTTTTTTTCTGTATTTAGGTATGAATAACACACATGCATGTTGCAATTGTCCAAAAAGCAAGTAATTACCTTGAAGAACAGCTCATGAATTAAAGAATGGAAAATTTTATTATTTTTCATTCAATGAATAGGCAAATATTAATGCTTCTAGAATGATTTCCTATCATATTATTCAGTAGAATAGAATGGGGTCAAATAGGTATGGGGGTACAATAGGTACAGGGCATTACCTATGCTATGTTATTGCAGAGGTGGCTCGTGTTACGTGAATTAGATACATGGTATAGAACATCGTTGACGACTGTCATTTTGGCTGTTACCGTGGATCAGCTGTATTAGTTACAGCGTCGTTTATCTTTTCGCGTGTTGTTCTGCGAAAACGCATTGTTTTTCGTCCACAGTACAGTACATTTAATCAATGTAAAAAATGTCAAGTGAGAGTTTTCTTACGCAAAAATTAATGCTGAACACGAGTTTCGTTTTGGTTTTTCGATACTCTTGTTTTTTTTAAAAAAAGAGACATCAGCATGAAACATACGCTTGGGGGCACGATAGGTCAGCCGTTTGGGATATTATAGGTAACCAGGGTTGCCAACATTTTTCAAAGAATATCTGGCAGATCATCTAAAAATGTCTGACAAAATCTGTCACTTAACAGCGACCTCAAAGTTATCGAAATTTATCAATCGATTTTTGATAAATTTGGGAAAATATGCCTCAAATTTCCAAAATGTGTATGCAAACACTTCTATAATTCAAAAATCTGGCAGAATGAAAGGTTTGAATTTTTATCTGGAAGCTGCAAAAAACTCTGGCTGTGCCAGATAAATCTAGCGTAATGGCGCCTCTGTAGGTAACTACTATAATATAAATTTGAATTATTTTGACAGAAAAATGATGCGTAATTTTGTACGAAATTCACCAAAACGATGTGAAGAGGACCTAAAGAACGTAATTGCATCTGTTCGAGATGGCGCCAGTATTCGATCAGTCTTCAAACAATTCAAGATTCCGTTCAAAACATTACGTCCTTGTGTGGAAGGAAAGTGCTCGTCAACAATGAAAGCGAGTCAGATATTTTCGAGTGTTAACAATATAATAATTCAAGGTGTTGTTGAAGCAGATAATCGAAAAAAAAAACATAATCAAAAAAGAGAAGGAAAAGGAATAAAAAATGTTCTAAAGCGCAAATGTGATCGTCGCACAACTAAGCAACCACGTTAGCCGGAATGCACAACTTCAATTCCACACTCTGGCCACGATGAGGACACAGAAGTACAAAGCCAGACGCAGCTGCTGAAAAAGAATGTTTTTTTCAGCATTTCCTTCATGTTTTTTCATATCATTTGCCACTTTCTCATTTTCTTACCTGAATTCAGGATGGACTGCATTTATTAATTGTGTTATTAATTTTTAAATATTCTGCATTCATACTCTTCAAATAAAAGTTGAATTGCTGATTTTCTGGGGGTATACATTGTTTTATTTAACCTCGAATATTTAAAAACATCGAAACAAAGTATCTTCGCTTTATGGGGTTTAGCTTGAAAAATAGTTAGTCAGGCATGCAATCATTCTTGCCAAAACGTTGCCAGGTGTATGGTCCTTTCCAACGAAAAAAAAACTGACCTACTTGACACCACTCTACTCTACTATTTACTCTAGGGGCAATCCCCGAGATGCTTTTGAAGGAATCTAGGAAAAAAAAACAAATTTTTTGCGGTCGTGCTGCCAAATATGTGATTATTCCAGTCAAAAATTAAAAGTGAGTACATATATGTTTGAAAATTCCAATGCTATAGCGTTCCACAGATGTTACATAAAAACATTTAATACATCAATATGCACTAAGGTGCAAAAAAACCGCGGCAATTCCGAAAACCGATCAAAAAACCGCGCCCGCACTTCAACAATATGGTTGTTTTCGGAACAGTATTAACGAGTAGACGCCAAATATAGATGTTTAAGATCATTTTAAAAATCAAGATGGCGTCTTTCGGCTTAGCGCAATTCTCTAAAACCCAATCAATATGGGTATTTTTAGAACAGGATTGACAAGTAGATGCCAGATATCGAAGTTTGAAGCCATTTTGAAAACCAAGATGGCGACTTTTGGTACATTCGAATTCCTATTGATATGGGCGTTTTTGTAACGGGCTTGACGAGTATATGCCAAATAGGGATGTATGAGGCCATTTGGAATACCAAAGTGGTGACTTCCGGTCTAACGAAATAAACCCAATCAGTATGCATATGTTCAGATCGGGCCTAATGAGCGCAAGATGGAGATCGATGTCCGAGGCCATTTTGAAATAGAAAATGGCGACTACCGGCTTAGCGGTATTCTGTATATCTTAGACAACGTGGAGTGTTTGGAAACTTGATTGACAAATATGCAGAGGTCTGACGTCATTTTAACACCCAAGATGGTTCTGATTATTTAGTAAAAATATCCAGTGCAAAACAAAAAGATATATTTAATTTTGTAGGAGGAAGTGAACCAATTCGGACCACTGGTCAACTGTTTCTCAGCTATGGTAATATTATGAAAAGCGTATATATCATTTTCATGGCTGTCATGTAGCTCTGTTCTATCTCACAAAATTTTGCAGTTCTCAGTTTTCTTCTGCGTGCTAGGGGCGAATGTTGTTTTGGATCGCACAGTTAATTAAATCCATTATCATGATATTGCATCTGCCGAATAATATCTTTTATTTAATATCTTGTTTTGGGCGAGACTATCAACTGTTTTCGTTTAATCGGTGTGTGATTATTAGAATATCGGTTGGTCCAATTCGGACCTATGATCTGATACGCGATCGCGAAAAACCGTTTGAGAGGAAAGTGTGCGCAGTCGGTCGAGCTTTCAGGAAAACATGAGTTTCCGCAAATCGGTTGTCAGATTTCGACGTTATAGCTTATACCTGTTTTAGGTTATTTGTCATGAGCTCTTACTTTTTATTAAATATTTAAAGTAGAATTTTATATATCAAAGAGAATTTTTCATTCAACAATTCGAAGTTTAGGTGACCAGATATTTCAAGAAAGTTACGTTATTGTAGTTACAATTTTTTTTGCTTATAGAGGTTTTAACCTTAGAATCATTCGCCTCTTTTTGGGTTAGAAAAATCTGTCAACAGTTTTTACGGCATTTAATTAGCAAGGGACTGGAAGGTGAAGTATATTTTTCAATATTTAGAGTCATAGTACTCAAGGGAGAGCAAGGTGTTGAAGGGAGAAAGTTTAGAAAAGCGTGGAAGGATCATATATGCAGGCTTAGAGCTCACCGGCGACTTAACTTTTTGTCTGCTACCGTAGGAGTCAGGGTCTTTTGGCATTAGAAATGCGAATCACCTTAGTCTACGGCATGTTAAGTCGCCGGTGAGCTCTAAGCTTGCATATATGATCCTTCCACGCTTTTCTAAACTTTCGCCCTACAACACCTTGCTCTCCCTTGAGTACTATGGCTCTAAATATTGAAAAATATACTTCACCTTCCAGTCCCTTGCTAATTAAATGCCGTAAAAACTGTTGACAAATTGACTCAATAGGTCGTTAACAAAAATGGTCAACAAAAAAAAAATGGTAAAAGTCAGAAAAATCTTTTTTTGGAAAAATCTTTAACTCTATGTGCGGGGTTGGGAATCGAACCCAGGAGAGCTGCGTGTATGGCAATCGATTTATCAACTACGCTATGCCCATCCCCTAGTTACAAATTGTACCAAGTATGCTCCATTTTTTCCTAAAGAGAAAAAATTGTGTAAAAACAAATTTTGTCTTAACTAAGGAGAAAACTAGTTAAAACAGTTTGGAATTTGCGTTTCGCTTTTGTCTCATCATTTTAGGGAGGTATATATAACATAGTGGATACTGCATTGGCTTGCTAAACCGAAACAAATTCCATTATTCATTTTTAAATTGCAGTTTACCGATTGTTTGAGCAGATATGTTCATAATAATTGTATAAAATTGAATCTAAATCAAGAGATGCGAAATATGATAACAATAGGATCTTCTCTTGGATCTTCCGCTATATAGGCATAATACTCTACATAATGTTTTCGAAATCCTTTTTTGATTAAAAATGTCTTTAAAATACATTAAAACGTCAAGATTTGACAAACTACTATAGGCGTTTAGGGTAATCAAAGGAATTATGCTATACAGACTAAAAAAGTCTATTATTAGCATTATTCTCCATACACTTATGTTGATTGTGTATAGATGCCAAGTGTAACAAAGATACTCCAAAATTTATACTGAACAGAACCAACCATGGAAGCATAAAGTTTATGAATAAGAAATGCACAATTGCACCACAAGGAGGATTAAAATAGATTTTCTACTGGGCATTCGGGATGACAAATGAAATATTCACCTGAGTACCATTACCTAGATGCAGTGCAAAATATCCCTACTGATTATGAAAAACGATGCGATGTTCTGAATTTTCTTCATTCTCTGCAATCTGGAGCAATCCTCGTCTGGGTCAGAACAACAATGCACCAGCAACTCAATCAATTTTTCATACGCCAGATAACAATCTGGAACGGAGACAGTACAGTAGCACCATTATCCTACGGAAATCTACGCTATTTATGTCGGTATATAGTCTGTCGTAATTGCCGTTCACCGAACAAGGTAGTTGACCGATCCATACAAGCAAGAATGTCGACGTGCAATGACCAATATTGAGGACAGCGCAATGAATATTGTCTAGATTGGTAGATTCACCCCATTTTACGCTGTTCTATATGCCACCGTCGGCTACAGAATGGGGACGCAACTCATTTAGCGAAAAGCAGTGAATCGCTCAGCGGTAGGTCTTCGGGCTCTTCCCCTTTGCTCAATAGCAGCTCCGCTGGCGGTCAACGTCCAGCCTATGAACGTGGTTACACTACTATACTATTCGCATTGATGTTATACCGAAAATTTATTTAGTCGTAGCTAATTGAATTAGCGCTATACAACACAACACAGAACGATTTCGGAAACTTGGACATATTGCTTTTAATGGTGTTCTGGCGAAAAAAATTAGGAAAGAATAAATCAACAATTTGCTCGCTTGACAGCAACAACAGCTGGGTTAAGTTTGCTTCGGGCGGTACCGTTTTTCGATCGAGTATGGTATGGTAGCACTTTGACGGTCAGACCGGGTGTTCTGTTTATTTACAGTGCAACCCAATACCAGCGTTGCAACGGTTAGTTTCATCTATTTGAACAGTTCGAGATGAACAACACACTTGCAGGATCAACGGCGATATGTGTGAAATTAAATTAATGTTTAATTTGCGCATTAAGTGGAAATCGACCCGGATATTTCCACCCAATTCTAAAATTTAACCGACACAGCACATCAAGGATCACCGTTACATTGTTGCTTGAAAACGAGAACGAAGGGTGACCCTTCTTCCGTAAAGAAAGGTGCTTAAATTATGCGGTTGCAGGGTGTCCGTAGGCGTGAGTCGGGACGGTCAGTAAACGAACACAAGACCACAGCTAGCTAGCTGGTTGGCTTGGTTGAGCGAATAAATAAATGGATAACCGGACCGGTACGAAGTATTTGATTATCGAAAAGGGACGAAAATTACAATAATCGGAGAATGGGCGACTGTTGCACGGTTCGAATTACGAACCAATGTCCATTCGGTATTAGATGGGCAGCTAGGCAAATACAGGAACGATTTTCCGGGGTCGTCAACACGTGTGTTTACTTGATGAGATGCTCGTGTCCTAGTGTACTGGGATGTTATTACTTCATAGAAATGCGCTCGTGAAATTAATCCTTATTGAGCAGAGGGATTATATATTTCAATTATTAATATGTTGAAGCGTATTGAAACTGTGGCATTAGCATTTCAACTTCGGCTATTGATATACGATTTACGAGAATCGATTAAAATTACGACATATTTATCATCAGGTAGCTGGATCTTGTGCCGATACACCGATACGGGTTGTATTAAATTTCTTTCTCGGTAGTGAGCAATACCCTCTGGCGCTTGCTAGTCATTCCGTCTGCTTTCGCTTGTGTTTGTGCCCATGTCGTCGTCGCTGGAGCTTTGATTTTCGCTGTTAGATGTTTGGTGCGTTTTGTGTTTTCGAGTGACTTTAGCATCGCCTAACCTTCATCTTTATTTCTTCCCTAGGTATGTTAACTATTGACTTGGGGATATCGTGGAATATTGCTTGTCACCTTGAAAAGATCTGCCCTCGAAAGTCAAATAGTACGGTATAGGTTGGTTCAGTCGCATTCGCACTACCCTACGGATTCCATTTCTTCATACATCGACATGAATCTTCTACTATAATCCGTGGTAGTGTGAGGTGCCAAATCATGTAGGCGATTTTCCGTCAGGTCAAGGACCATACACACGGGGATCTTGGTTTTAACGTTTTGACGAAGCTTCCTGGCCGGATCAGGAGTTGAACGTTATTAGTACGACTTGTATCGTGTGATGTAGTTGTATGTGTGACACTTCTGTAAGCACAAGTTTCATTTTCACCTTGATTAACTGTTCCACCTCGCGCACTGTAGATATAAGACGGGTCTGCGTAAGTCAATCCCGATTGTGTTCACTCATTTCACTCGCAGTGGAGGGCAACGGAACTTTGGAATTTACATATTTTTCATTGAAAATCGCCCAATAATAATTATTTTCGTACTATTGTTCCAAAACCGCGTAGTTATTCTAACAAAAGAGCATAACAGAGCTTAAAAAATTTGACATCCCTGCGTGAACTTGAAAGAGAAGCGAAATTTAATTCATGCCCGCCGCGATGAATGAAATGTTTGGTTCGTTTCTCTCGTCTTTCGTTCTCCTGATACAGCGCATTCAGGTGCGGATATGTTCGGTTTCAGAAGCTAACTGAATTTTGCTTCTATAATTAGTCCATAATTCTATAATTGGTCAAGCGCCGTGGTTCTGAAGAGACGAAGTCGAAACGAAATGACCTGGACTAATTACAGTTAAGTTTTGTGCTCTTCATGCATAAATTCGGTTTTAAACCATTTTTTTCCTTAGGGGGTAATATAGCATTTTGTTTCTAGGCTAGCTCTGAGACGGATTTTTGAGAAAAAGTGCTCCAGATATAGATTACTTATACTCGAAAATGTAGAAGATGCCAACTTCTGCTTTCAAATTTATATTTCCTCTGCACTCAAGCATTCGATTCTACATGAAATTTCAGTCAGTTGGAAAGTTATTGAATGAGCGAGGCGTTGAATCTGAATGTAGGTTTCGATAAATACAAGTAGAAATAGTCAACTAATTTTGAAATTTTGAAGCACTGGAGCATACCGTAGGAAAGAGGTGTTCTTCTTCTTTCCAAAACCGAATCGAAAAATCGGTTAGACAATGGAAGCGTAGCTAATTTGTTAGTGCCGAAGGCCCAAAAAATTTTTGTTGTTAATTCAGATTTTTGGGGTATGCAAACTTTTTCAAACATGGTTTTGTGTTGCATTTGATGATATCTGTACATATACAGTCACTTGAAAAGTACAACATCACTGTAGCATCGTGTTATTTCTGGCAGTCTTAAAACTTTAGCGATTGCAATTACGATGAACAGATGATAGCTACCATGGGGGTCGAGAATTACCTTCCACATGCAACATAACCGCAGTGATGTTGATTAGTGGGATGTCTATCGAACTCGAATCGGTGACTACAACATTTATCTCTACCTTGTAAACGGGTAGGTAGACACGAAATTACGTCGTAAGGAACTTTTCTCCAGCATTTTTTTAATAGCTCGATCAAATATCGTTAGTCAGTTTATTTGAAATCTTTAAAATTATCTCTGGGCCGGAAAAAGAGCACAAGCGGCCCAACTGAGTTTAACGGGTAGGATATCAAACGGGTTTTTTGAAGTTTTTGATGACGCGAATCTTGTTGGACATCCATTTTACCATTTTTGACAGAAACCGTATACGCACGGGACCAGAGCCCGGCACAAAGTAAGAACGCAAAGAATACTAATGAAAAGACAAGAAATCCGTGAAGTGTAAGGAAATAATACGAATCAGGGATAGAGAAGTAAATATTTTTATTAGGTGTATGGTTGGATGTTGGTTATGAACTGACCGGCGACGGTACATCCAAACAGCTAGCACAAAGAATGTACAAACAGCGCAGCAAAGATAAACACAACGCTTTTGTTTCCATTGGATAAAATAATGTGTAAAAATCTAGATGAGGCATAAGAACAGCAGAGTCTACTTTGTTTCGTCCGGGTTCATTGCACTTCACTGGATACACGTCCGAACGGTTCGAGAGACACAATATGAATGATCACTCTTTTAGTGTCAAGTGGTTGTTTCCCTAACTTTGCTAATAACATAAATTTGGAAATTGTATTTCTAGTTTAAACTGTCATAGTGATGATGAACTTCCATAATTAAAAAACAAATTAAACGACTGTGCTCAAGACACCATCACGGTTACATTGATCAGCGTTATTAGTGAATACTATGCACGAATTTCAGAACTCTAGATCACCACTAATGTGCTGATTATCTGAAATATTTGCTGTCGTTTGTTTCCACCATCACAGATAAAGTATCGTATGATCTGAAACACATATATTAATGTGGCAAAATGTACAGTGGAAACGAACAAATGAATGGAAACAATTATATCGTGATACGCATTTGGATTCCGCTGATTTTCTATTATGATTCATCACAAAATTTATATTGAAACGATTAATAACTATAAACAATTAATAAGTATAAAAGAGCATTAACAAGCGCATATGTAAATCTAATTAAATTAAATTTTGGTTTGTAGATTAACGCTAATTTCATTTGCTTTTAATGTTATTACTCTTTGGTAAAGACACATAATTTATCATGAACAAACGCATTCCCAAAAACTGTTCTTAAATTTTATTTCGATCCGACTTCCGGTTGCGGAGTTACGGGTTGTGGAGTGTGGTCACAGAGAAAACTCCTATTCAAACCGATACCGTGATGCATGCAAAATGGATTTTTTTTTGCTAAAACAGGAGCCAAATATCTTGCATTTGCAGTTCTAGGTTACTGACGGCACATCGAAATCTTGTTGGCCACATTGACCACCATAGACGGTTCCGGAAGTGCCCGGAAAAATTGCCATCTTTCAAAAATAAAATCTCACATCAGTTTCTCATAGATGATTAGTCCGATTTTCACAAAAACTTAGTCTCAAATGAAACCCTATCAGCTGCTATGGAATTTCGTTCGGATAGGTTTTGTGGTTCCGGAAATATAGAATGAATCCTCTGGTCACATAAGAAATACATATATAAACCGGAGCTATAATTTTTATTTCAAAGGGGGACAGACATTTCAGAAATCGAATTCGTGTTTTTGATTCCAAATTTCCTTAAAAATGCATGAAACGCCAAGATCTATATATCTCAAAAAAAATTATAGGATTATGTTATCCTATAATTTTTTTTGAGATATATAGACTTTAGGGACTTTGTTGATTTCGCTCCTTTTTGCCTTTCTCAAATAGAAAAGTTGTGCAATCGGTCGGAATTTCGACCTTTTCATCAAAGCCTGCGAGGCCGAGTCTCTTATACAATTCGATTCAGTTCGTCGAGATAGCAAAATGTCTGAGTGTATGTGTGTGTCAAATAATGTGACTCAATTTTCTTAGAGATGGCTAAACCGGATTTGCACAAACTTTGTTTCAAATGAACGGTATAGCGCTCTCATACGCTGCTATTGAATTTTTAGCTGATCCGACTTCCGTTTCCTGAGTTATGGGTTGAAGAGTACGGTCACACAGCAAATTCCCTTATAAATTGGTAACACCATGGGTTTCGAATGATGTGTTACAGATTCAAATAGGTTCAACATTACTTGGATTTTCTGGTCTAGATCACTAATGACCAATCAAAATAGCTTCGACCACATTGACCACCTATGACGGTTCTTGATGGTTCCTAACTTGATTTCAAACGAAAGATATAATACTTCCATTGACTGCTATTGAATTTCATTCAGTACTAATTTTTGGTTCCGGAGTCACAGGTTGGTAATTGCGGTTACATAGGAATTTCTTATATAAACCGGTACAATGGTAATACCTCATAAGTTGAAAATCTATTGAAATAAACATCAAATTACTTCGATTCGCTGGGCTAGATCACTGATGGTGAATCAAAGATTCTTGGAATATATGGTCCACTATCGATAATTCTAGAAGTCCCTGCTTAACATGAAGACAACATTGAACTCATGCTGTTTAAGCTAATTAAATATTATGTTTTTGTTTGTTTTAAGTGTGTCAGCGTCGACATATTGCTTATCAGGTTCTTCCCGAGCAAACGAAAAGCCCATAATACCCCCATTCTCATGGGGTTTGACATGGGTGTTTGAAATGGGTTCAACCCATGAAAACACCATCACCATGGTCCGGTTGATCCCATATAAATTACCATATGTTGGTATATTTATGGGTTACGGAGACCATTTTATGGTGTCTTGATGGTTGTGAATTTTGGTACGGACCATGTTTAAGGTCTTTTCAAGGGGCTATGTGGTGTTTGAACCCATAAGTATTTGCTCGGGTTGGCAGTCGTGCACTCATATATACTTACCAAGTGGAATGAGAATATAATACACATTTCGACAATGTTATATTGAACGTAACCAGCTATCAAATCATAGCATTGATAAATAAGAAAGGTTACAATTGCTCCACTAGGTAGATTAAAACAGGTTTTTTTCATGCGCCAATCGCTTCGCCTATCCTTGGTATATGATCTTTTTATATTATCATATATTATGCTTTACTAAAGTCGGAACCCTTTTACTTCATAAATCTATAAATAGGTTTTGAATGTTAAATTCAATGAAACTCGAAAATTGACCAAAATAACCCCCGCGTTGCCATATTTGCTGCCTAAATAAAAACAATCCCTGCTCAAGCAATGTAAATTCGTCTCGAATATTAAGATGATTGCCCAACAACGCTATCAATTTAAACTTTACGACACGCGACCATAACGAATCCGTAACCGTTCCATCTCCAGCGTGTCGGTACCCGTCACAATCACCGTCATCGGTGGCGAGCAACCGCCAGAATGGACCGATGATGCCTACGGCTGACATGAAACAAGCAGATAAATCGAGCTCGTAACTAGTGGCTGTTGATGTTGTAGAAGCGCAAGAGAACACATACCGTATAGGTGGTAGCACTTATCATCAATATTTAAACGAAGGTCTTTAAACCAATAAAACGGTGCATTCACCGTTCGCGAATCACACTGTACCGTATATGTATAATATACCCGCATCTTTCAATTTCGCCAATGCCATTGGTTAAACGGGATGGACGCCTAAAATCTACAGAGTAAAATGTAAATTGCTGACGTGATTTGCGATTAGGATTCCAGCATGGATTAGGCAATTCTAGCCTTGAGTCACGAAACGTGCATAACGCATAGCAAAAACAAAATAAGGAAAACTAGGCGACAAGTGCTCGTAAAAAAACTGTCTTACTGAGTTATGCCCAAGTCACTTTCAGAGCCGGTTGCCGTATTACTTCACCGGTCAAGCCGTGTGTTGCTTGAGAAAGTCTGGTGTCGAGATGTCGCATTCAAATTCTCGGAACTCGATGACGGTCTCAGTGGCCTCGGACATGCCTCCGCCTATGCTAGGCTAATATCGTATGCATCAAAAGAATGTGAACGACTTGCATATTTTATAAATTGAATTTTTGCATCCAGAGTGTTCTTAATTAATAGCCGCTATGCTGAAAATGGTAAGTGCTCTTGGTGCCTTACGTGTGCATGGTGTCATCCTTCCCGTCGTTTCACATTTCATCCGCCAGAGCGGCCTTCGCATACACTAGTTGGTCTGGTCTGGCTGGTTGGCATGGGTTTGTGCTCCTTTTGCTCATGATGATGCATATTATACGTTTTATTCAATTTAACTCCTTCCAAGACTGCGAGGGCTCCGTAAGACACGAGCAAGTCGAAGGCGTGTGCATGGTGACACATACATGAACTGTCAGGGCTAGTGGTAATGGGATCTGCCTATCTAAAATACATGTACATATATGATTCTGAATGGGTTTGATGGTGCTTCGTTTATTGCGTGAAACTATATCCGTCAAGGACAGCAAGGAGGAGCACTGATTAAGAAATGTGATCTCATGTTTAAGCCATAAACAATTTAAAACGTGTGTCTATGAACCGTGCAGTAGTTTTGGTTTTGTTTTTCGTAAACAAAGTAAGCTAGGAAATGTGATCCACTGTCGATGTACAACAGCTTCAACATGTCGTGCAACAAAACCTCCTCCTCCGGATCGACCATCAGCACCGATTCCTATCCAAGTCTGTACAAATCTTTCGCCAGCAAGCCATCCACAAGGGCGTCATCGTCATCGGTGTCAAATTCTACCGAATCCGAAACATCCGAGTCATCCTCTTCCACCACTGTGTCCAAAGTCTTGAATATCCCTGATCGAAAAAGCTCCTACTCCACGTTTGGTCTTAAGCAGAAATGGGACCGTGAAGCTCCAGTCTCCGGTCGACCGTACGAGCTTCGCCAATTCGATGTCCCGTTTAAACCACTACCGGCTTATCTTAGTCAACTGGGAGGACTTGGCATACCACCGCGGAAGACATGCCATCCAAAGAAGCCGGATCCATTTCACAAACGAACCCACGTAGACGAAATTTTTCATAAACGGACAACGGATGCAACTACGTATTGTATCACAGAACAACCGCAGAAGAATGTCTGTCTAGAGCCAGTAACGAAGCCACTGGGGCCAACTGTTTCGGAACTTGTTTCCGAAGTTCTGCTAGCGGATAATGTGGACTCCGGTGCGAGTACTAGTTCGGAAAGTAGTGAGGAATTATCGGAGCTTAGTTGGGAAGCGTTTCAGCAGAGACCGAACAGAGACGAAGTGCTGAAGGAGTGCAAGCGAACATTCTTCCAAGCCAGGAGGGAACTTTTCAAAATGCGGCAGTACGATGATTATGTTGAGGAAAAGAGTAGGAAGCCGGTGGAGGTGGAATCGTGGGAAGTTTCCTCGGAAAGTACCGCATCAGAAGATGGATTGGTAGAGGAGGAAATAGAAGTAGCTGTAGTTGTTGAGGATGTAGACGACTTTAAATCAACAGAAATTATTCGCGTGGAAGACAAAGTTCGCGTTCAGGAGCACCAGCTGGAGCACCTGGATAAAATTCGTCAATTTATGTGGAAAGGTTATGCAAAAACGGATCAGGAAGAGTTGGAAGCACAAATCGAGCGGGAAAAGTCCCCGCCTCCGCTGGATGAAGAGGAGATGATGAAAAATGTTCCGGAACAAGACTTTCTTAACAAACAAAAGCAAAAGTACAGGGAGGAACTGGCTACGCGCTTGCAAGAATTAAAAGATTCGCAGAAACGAGTTCCAAAGGAGCTTCCGCAAACCGCTGCTCAATTCGAGAAGTATACCGACGAAATTATGTCCACTCGCCGAGAGCTAAGAGATGAAGCAATTATGGTGGATGATCATTATCGGAAGGCCGGGATAGAGATGGATGTACCGGAAAAGGATTTGAAGCTGAGAAAGTTTCGAGCGGCTGACCATGAGAGTGACAAATCTGACAGTGCCGATGGTGATGACGATGCCAAATCTGATGTTCCAGACGAACCGGTGGTACACACCTGTATGACGAGATCCGAGTGGGCTCGCTGGATGGGAACGTGTACCAAGCTAGAAAAGCTGAAATTACCAAAAGTTAAAATTCCCAGACTTCCGCGGGAGGTACACAAATCAACAGAGAGTCCTATAAAACAGTACATCAAAGGGCGTTTGGCGGATGAAGAAACTGCTAAAAAAATTCGAGGTTCGTTGCGTACGATTTCACCCATAGTTTCAAGTAGGATGAAGACACCGAAATTAGTCAAGTGGAGTTTGAGCGACTACATCAATGAAAAGCCGAGAGAAAGCAGACATTCACAGTTTGTTCCGTACAAAGCACCAATTCGGCCATTTCCTGAGATGGCAAAAGATAGATTTAAGGTACTTCAGGGACGTCGGAAAAAACGACGAGAGCTTCGAAAGACTCATATGACTTGGATAGATGATCTCGTTGAGGAAATTTGTAGTAGAAAGTGAGTTTTTTTTAATAAATATTTAGTGTGAAATTCTGACGATAAGTTCAAAATCATCGGGCGCACGGATCATGTCATGTCTGAAATAAGATTATGTCATATAAATTCATTTGTTTGTTGAAGGAGTTTGAGTCATTCTAATATCATGGAGACGGAGTTGACGTTCAAATTTCGAAAGTGGAGTACTTGCGCATTCTAGTGTTTCCGGGATATACACAAAATACATAATGTTCATATACAAGAGAAAATCGCATTCAAATTATAAAATTTAGTATACTTAATTAACATTTAAGCAAGACTTGCCAAACATCAAAACAGACAATCTGCTGATGACGACATTATTTCGAAAGTATTAACAATGTTAATTGGTATTAAAGTGGTCATAACGAAACTAATTTTTTGGTGCAATAAACATGAAAGTTAAAACTTACAATCGAAGCAAATTGCCATGCGAAATGGCAGGATCTGATTTAACTCTTAAATGATTGCTGTTGTCGTTTGGCAACATTCCGGATTGCGTGAAATAAGATCTCAACAAAAACCTATGCCGTATCCTTCTCGAAAAATTGATTTCAAGTGATTAAAAATAATGAATTAAATGGCAGTTGAATTTTCCACATTGCAATCTACCGACTACTCATTCAAACTTGCGTGTAATAATCCTTTTCTGTTACTCCAGTGTAGTTTAATAGCTATAACGTTATAACGTTATAGCATAGTACTATACCGGTGTAGTTTAACAAAGAAATAGTAGTGCAATGTCAAAAACGAATATGTCATTACTTTTTCACTACACGAGTGCATCATATCATATAAACACAAAAATGCTATAAGGGACATCTACAGGTTGCTTGATGTCAGAGAGAGGATGGCGACGATGTATAATGAGGTCCCCATAAAAACACCGAAAATTGCACTGCCGCATCAGTAGTAAAGTTGATTGCATTTACGGTTGGTACGAAGAAAACTCTTCATTCAGTAAAATCAATTCAATCCAATTAGCAGTGCGAATATTCCAATCACATCACTAACTGTCGTTGAGTAACTTATCATTCATTTCACTTTCTAATTCATTCCAGTCACTAATCAGATAAATGACCATGAAGTTTTTTTTCGTTAAGGCGTTGTGTTTTTTTCAAAAGTAGTCCAACTGAAGCTGTAGAGCTGGGTTCTCAAAAGGACTCCGTGTCAGAATCACTCACTACAATTGCAGACGAAACAGGAAAAGTCACCCACTAAAACACTGCTTAAGGCCAATTGCTGCTGGCGATTTTGATTGTGATATTTAGTATACGGTTCAGATGTACGGGCGTAAGGACATTACGATCGCGTGGAAATGAGCGTATATTTGTTCCAGTTTGAGACTGCGAAAGTCAGATTATAAGTGCTATGCTTAATCATCGGGGCGTTTTCATGTTTGCGAAATCTTGGGAGCGTAGTTGTTCGTGGATGATCGTAATTGCATGTTCGTCGTTGTGTATCATCGCGAACGGCTCGGGCGTTTGTAAGTTAACGTGTTCAACCGCGTGGATGTTTGTATGTCGCATGGGTGTTTGTGGACTAGCGACTATGTAACTTCACGCGTATAAATTCGATTTTATAACCGTGTATTCTTGGATGATTGTGCGGACCGTGAATCTTCATTTTCAGTGTACGGTCCAGATGCTAGAAGAGACTGAATTCTCCCATATCACTAGAGTACACAGTCATGTTGTCCAGTGAATATTAGGGACTCTCGGACGAAACCGAGTCATGATCGCACAAACACGGACGTTTGTTGGTTCACTCTTGTGTAACTTATGGTTTTTCCGAAAAGCTTCAGCAGTACGTGAGTCGGACTTAGTCGTAGGGGCGTGTGTGCTACTGACCAAACTAGCGGGATTTCGCTGATCTTTTGCTATTGAAAACAATCAACTTTCTTAACGTCTGTATTTTATTGTATGCTGTTGTGTGGTTTTTCGCGGATCACTGGTGGCTTCACCAAACACTGCACAAAGGAAGAAATCCGACCAAAAAGGCAATTAATTGGAAGCCGCTGAAAAAGTATGACAATATATACACCAAAAGTTGCGGATTTTTTTGGGAAATAATATGCAACCAAATTTGTTCATCGCATTGAACTGTGGCCGGAGGTATGTGGCTTTGAATACCGGAACATTACCGGTTTTCATCAAATCAGAGGCCTAATTCAGAATCCGCTGAAAAAGTACAAATTAAAATTGCGAAAAACTCCACCGATCAAGATGCAATCAAATTTGTTGATCGCACGCACTTGTGACCGGAGATAGGAAGCTTTGAAGACCCGGAACATTCAGAAGCCGCAGTAAAAGTACAAAAATTATACCCTTAAAGTTGCGGAAAACTCCAGCAATCAAGATGCAATCAAATTTGTTCACTGCACGTCCTTGCGACCGCAGATATGGGGCTTTGAAGATTCAGAACATTACCGGTTTTCATCAAATCAGAGGCCTAATTCGGAAGCCACTGAAAAAGTACAAAAAAATCCCCTGAAAGTTGCGGAAAACTCCAGCGATCAAGATGCAATCAAATTTGCACTGCTATGTAGTATGTATCGTACTGTCGACTTCGTTGGTAGCTAAATGAACCGGCGAGCGCTCGCTGATTGGCTTCGGCTCTGGAATTGTTGCTACGACTAACTCGTTCAAGATGGCGATGGCTGCTTCTTGGGCGTGTGGGTCGATACTGCAGTGTTGGTTAAAATGGCGGACCCAGAAAGCGTTTTGAGCGAGGTGTCCAATAGGCGGTTCCTTTGTTGGCAAAATCGGTTGGTGATAGATGTGACCGACTTTTGCCACTTCTCGAATGGTAGCTCTGCTTGATAATTAGGGCCTTTACTCGAGAGTCTTCGTCTCCGGTTTCCGTTGTCGAAAAGAAGGCTGAACAGTGGTCTTTTACAGTTAGACGTAGGTGACCGTCAAGTCACCTAGGCCGATGCGTGTCCGGTGTCTCCAGGAGTTCGCAAACTTTCGGGAATGTCAAATTATGGTAAGTATGAAAAGGTACTGAATGGCGATGATACTTGATCACTCTATATAACTCACTAACTCACTGGTTATTTAATTGCAACAACTCTTACGCACTCGCTCGCCTGTATGAAAGTAACCGACGACGACTAGTTGATGGCCTTTTTGCCTTGTTTCCGAGGGTTCGGTTCCGGTCTTTGGTAGCAGTGAGTCCCAGCGGTGCTGTTGTGTATTTGCAACGTACGTAGTACTTGTTTTGAGTGAATTTTGTGTAAAAATTAAGCAAATTGAATGATTTTAATTCGCCTATAATCCAAAAATTTAGATTTGATTTCTATAACGTTCGGTTACACTTGAGAACGCATTTTTAGGTTCATAAGTGCCAAAACGATCACTGCCATTATACGCATATTTGGCCCATGTTCTGTGGGATTCCCTGTATATATGGGACAATGATGCGTGTAACGGCAATTCACTTAGTCACTGGGGTATTATCCTGTTTGCGAGATTGCACGCGTAGCTGTGCGTGGATGATCGTTTAGGACTCGAGTGTTTGTATGTGAAAGCGTTTGTTGCGTGTAAGTAATTATGCCTGCATAAATCGGACTTTATAACCGTGTGGCCTTTCGCGTATTCGCGTGTATTCATAAATGATCGCGTGCTGACAGTGAATCCTAATTTTTAGGTGAACTTTCGGCTTTAACGGTCTATAAATGAGAACGGCTGTTGTATACTGCCCGACGTTTCCTCCACTGGTTATGGCCTTTTTTAAGGGAACATGTTATCGTTCTTCGTCAAAACATCGTATGCCAACGATGTTTTGACGAAGAACGATAACATATTTACCTTGAAAGAGTCCATAACCAATGGCCAAAACGTCGGGCAGTATACAACAGCCGTTCTCATTTACAGAAGGTAAGAGCCAAAAATTCGCTTAGCCCTTAAAGGCGCAAATCAATTTTTTTTAGAATTTTGTGAAAATCGTCTAACAGCTATATCACGTTAATACAATAATTTTTAGACGATTTTCAGGATGTTGTTTTAAAACAACATTGCGCATTTAATGGTTAAAATCCATCCGGTCGTTTTCCAAAACAATGTTTGCAAACACAGCCCTCAGCTAAAGCGAATCCACGTCGGCCCGCCAGTCGGCCACGCCAGCGTACACAGGCTAATGGTTGATCGTTAGATAGGTGCAAAACATTTCGAATAATTTGTTAATCCAAACATGTATGTTTGGTATGTCGCTAGTTCGATCAAGGAAGTAATTTTAGTATTAGTGCAAATTGTTCACAGTTGAACTTTCATTCCTTCAGCAACAAAAATAATCATTAAGACAGTAATGCGTTAGAAAGAATCATTTGCATGACTACTACAACCAACCTATACCCACCCCCGTTTCAAATAATTTACCAATAAAATTAATTTATAATATACAATATCTTCTGCAAACTTTCTTAGTACTGCTTGACCAATTTTTATATATTAGTTAAGTTAGGATGGTCCTTGGGGTTAGGGTATTTATAATATCAACTTTTTATATATGTAAAATTAAGCTACGGAATGTTCTAGAAAGTGGTAAAACAATCCAATTGAAGCAACTTTGCTGGAGCAACTGTAAGGCTACCTCTAATGGTTTATGTATTATTAGTTTTTGAATATTTAAGGTAGGGTGGCTCTTGAAAAATCGGTTTCTTATATTATCATTGTGTGTGTGTAATAATTTCCCATGCATGCTTTGTTCTAGAGGGGAAGGGATGTCGAAAATTGTCTCTACTGTCGCGGGAACCCACATAATCTCCCGACATGTCCCGCTTACAAATAGCGCAAGGAGAATCTTAAGCGTTTTTTCTTCGGACGCTTTAAGCGATCTTTTGCAGAAATACTAAAGATAACCATGTCACCGGCCTCTACGAACATCTATATTAACTTGTCTACTGACGACGGCGACTGTGATGAACCCCAGGAGGGAACATCTTCTGCTGTGTCTAGAAGCAATAGAAAAAGCAGAAAGATTTCCTCTCCCAAGCATCGTTATAAAGGCCAGAAGGTGTCTCTTCAAGATCCCTAAAAATAACTACTTGAAGAAGTACTGGTGCAAAACTGAAGCAAGTCGCTCTCGGTTTTAGAAACCTGAGCTCAGAAAAGGAGCTCCCATCACTTCCAGGGACATCAAAAACTCCAAGTGTTTACATGTCTCAGCCACAGAAAAATACCAGCGTTGACTTAATAGAATTCACTGATATTGTGGACCGTATTTTTACAGCATTAAATCATTCTGACCCTCTTAAAAGCATCTTGATAAGCTTTCTCCCCGCAGTAAAAACATTTTTAATGAAGTTCTCTCCGAAGATACCCATCCTTTCAGCGATTGTATCCTTCGATGGTCAATTCATCGAACGAGGTCACGGATCTGGTCACCGTTCTACAGCGGAATTGCAAGAGCATTATCCCGAAAATCGATTCTTTAAAATGTTAATAAAATATTTGAAATACGATGCATTTGCATTATGCGAAACATGGATTACTCCAGAAATAGAGCTTCCACGATTTTAATATTATTCGCTTGCATCGAAAAGACTGTCACGGTGGATACTTTTGGAGATCAAAAAGTAATATTCCTTCAATCGAATCGACCTTCCCTCGACACCAAGTATTGTTGTCGCTTGCCAAATCAGAATTAAAGCCAAAGACCTTTGCATTGCTTCCACCCACATCCCCCCTAGAGCCACAGTTAGCCACCGACGACTTTGCGATATTGCGGAACTTTTCCCTGCATCGAGGCTAGTTTTATGTGATTTCAAGTCCCAGTACATCTGCATAAAAACTTGGTTCCAATACCTCCTAATCAACAGCCAGCGCCATTTGCAAGGAAGTAAATGCGAAAGACGACGGGCCAACACTAGTGATACGTAAGTGTAAGAAGCAAGTTAAAACATCTGGGGTCTAGAGGAAAATTTCCTTCCAGTCACTAGGTAACGTGACTGTGGAAATAGGGTCTCTGGTCGTGAGCACCGTGACAGGACGCCGACATTTCAAAATTCTTTACCTGCGTATAATTAAAAATAGCACAAACAGAAAAAACTGGTTGAATAACTTTATGTCAATGAACAGTACATACAAATGGGGCAAAAGTTAAACTAAAAAATATAATTTGCTTCAGGCTAGTAATAAATGTCATTTGTTACCAAAACACGCGCATAGTGTTAGCTTGTGTAGTTATTATTTTGTAGCTCGTTTTCTCTGCATACGTTAAGTTACCATGCCTTGCAGAAATAAAAAGTTACCTAGACTGCATTGTTGCGAAATACACGATATTTCTTCACGGTCCTGTTTTCGTAATATAACAACATTATTGTTCCAGTTTTCGACCAATTCTATTCACGGATTTGGGAACACATTTTTCCGTGTACATTGGTTGCACATAAGATTGAACAAGAATCCTAGATTTCGGTATTTTGTGTAAACAGTAATAAGCTTATCGCATGGTCGCAATGTGATGGATGAACCCGAGGAAAAAAAAATGCAAAGAGACGAAATTCCCATTGTATTCTTTACAACGTATAAACTCAGTTCAACTCAATCTGGTCTTCAGGGCAGCAGTCGCGGCGCGACGGGTAACAAACAAGCCATAAAAGCAGATTCTGGAGACCGGTTGGATGTGGTTCCGAGAAAGCGCATTATTTTCCATTTAATTGTTTCGGGGTACGAAAAAGACCTCAGCTATGGGCCCTCTGCAGTTTGGCGCTGCGATGGTGGGGTACGTAGCCCGGCATAATTTTACTGCGTTTCGTCACGCTACGGGTATGGGACCTTACTGGAGAATAGTGAGACTACAAATCGTAACGGGTCCGTTGGTTGCATGTTTCGGTTATACAATTTTTGAAATTTTACACACAATCAACCGCTTTCCTTGTACGGCTGTTCAGAACCAATTGGTCGCAAATCTACGAACGAACAGAACCATAACACTTGGGGCGTCATAATTGCCGGCACGCTCACGGCAGACTAAAAGGGTCGCTCATTGATGATGAATAAATTATACATTTTATTACTTACTTTAGATTTTCAGTCGTAGATGATTCCGTCCGAAGTAAGTTGTTGTTGATGGTTTCCTGCACCAATCCACAGAAACAATATATCCGTTTGTTTTGCTGCTCGAACGTATCTTCGTATGAAATCGAAACACTTGAGTGGCCTTCAATCACATCCAAATTAAGCACACTTTTTTTCTCTGTATTTACTTTCGAACTTTTTCGACACTTAAAACATTCCCGTCAGAGCGCTATTTCTATCACTTTTTCTTCGTAACTGTGCACACGCCTTTCTCACCTTGGCGAAAACTGATTGCTTCGTATTAATCAAACTAATCTGAGCTAGTTTCCGAACGATAAAACTTTAAACACTTGCCAAGCTGGATCTACACAACACTCGAAACCGGCAATCCACTTGTGAATGATCAATCCCCCGGGCAGGCAAATGGCAAACAACCAGCGACTCGGTGCTCAAATTCTGGAACAGAACGTTACCAGTAGACGACCTGCGGAGGGAACGAGAAGTAATAAGTAGTAAAGTAATAATTTATGATTAGTCATGAAATGCGGCTGAGTACTGTACAAGCAATCATTAACCTAGAGCTCAATCTGTACGATTGTTAACAGGTATTAAACTACTGAAGGGTTTGTTTGTATACACACACATCACACATCAGTAACAATAATAATCAACGAAAGGAACGCGGCTTCAGCGAACCGGCTTCGTCGATAGCGGTGCGACGATTAAATGCTATTTCCGTGGGAGAGGAAATGAGTTGCTAGAGAAGCTAGAAAAACTAGCTAACAGTGCTAATGAATTCAGAAACCAGCTGCGACGGCGATCGACGGTGGCGAACTTGACACTCTATTGATTGCGATCTGCTATAAATTAAAATGTTTGCACGCTGCTGTCATAGGTTAAATCGGTGTTTGGGCCCTAGAATTATTGAACGATAAACGGTGGGAATAGTACAGAAGAGATTAAGGGCAATTTGTTCTGTGATTGTTAGGGTTTTTCGTAATAAATAAAGTTGATGCTTCAGTAGTGTTAAAGTTTGATCGATCGATCGGTGTAGAATCTCGATCTTGTCACCCACAAATTGATTGAATATACGTCAGCAAATATTATTGAGTAAATTGTTGATTTCATTCCTTATTGTCACGACGTCCTCCACAGTACATTGTAAATAAAAGATTCTGTTATACGATCGCGGTAACTAAGTGGGGTTGCCATGGGTTACGGGAACACGTACACGCCGTTGACATAATAATAAAAAAAATTCCTGATTTGATTTTCCCTAATGAAAAGCACAACGCAGTATAACCACAGACGAACAGACATAACACTCGAAAACAATTCTTCGCTCGCTTCAAAGATAATTTCAATCAAGTATATTTTTATATGGGACTGTCATCGCATATGCGATTCTGGCGTCACTGGCAGATAAGCAAGCTTACGAGGGATATACCACTAGTGAAAAAAATGTTCCCTACCTTGAGGGATAACCCACTTTCAAATGCGTGTTTGGGACGGCCTTTATAAGGAGGCACTAATGTTCTCATAGTGTTACGTCTATTTGTATGTGGTATTTTTTCCATTTATTCTGGAGCGGTTCGTAGAGTAAGATCGTGTTACCGTGTCTCAGTTGCGTCATCTTCGATGTATGTTTTTCAAGTTTGCGATGTGATTCACTTCAAACAATAGCAATTGTTCATTGCGTGACAATTGAAATAATTTTAGAACCAAAACAAGGTAAACATTGTACCAAATACAAATACATATTTGTATTTGGTTGTACTATAAAAACGAGGTACCTAAACTACTATTGCTATAAGAATCGTCTTACCCGAATCACGCAAATCGAAAAGCTCATAACAATGCATATTTTTAACCGAATTGGACTGTGGCGGGTCCAGAAAGAGGGTCCTGGGAGACATGACCTCTCCCGAAAATTTTGAACCTGTTGAAAATTTTTAAATTAGTTTGCATTTTATATAAGTTTCAAACTCTAAATCTTTTCAAACCAAATTTGACCACCAAAACTGATTTTCATTAAATGAGGTTTTTACGTACTAGAGGGATTCCATGAGAAACCGGCCGACCACAAAATATGACCATCGTCGATTCGAACAAAACTTTGAAGTTGTGTTCGATTTATGAATCGCCATTATTTTCTCTGACAATTGCAATATTTTGATACAAGGGCAATTTTTTCAAAAGGGCGTAAACATTTCTACGTGCATTAATTTCTTTTTTTTTGTTCGATTATTGTATTTTATACAGCAAAACTTTCTGAGAACGAGTTTCAGGGAACGAATATTTATGTGCGAAAAAAATGTTGTGTCATTTTTCACAAAAACAAAAATTTTCTTTTTTGATTTTTTATATTTTAGAAACAAAAACCTAAAGAGAAAATAAATATTTTGAATGTGATTGTATGATGGAGAACCGTAGTAAAAAAGGTTTTCTAACAATAATTTTATACATTTTTTTAAATTTCATACTAATTGATAGGGTAAGGTGGGGCGAATCCGACCGTTGGGTAAACCCGACCCCCCTCTGTTACCAAAAATCAGAAGCACTACGCGAACTAATATCAATGTTGTCGTGTAGAGTATCGAAAATAATCATAATGGTGGTATGACAGCATTTTATTAGTCTACATTGAGATGCTCATGCGACAAAAAGTGTGTTTTTACAACTTTTGATTTGACTTTTGTGCATCATTGACTACAGGATATTTCTGATTGTTAAAGTGATTGCATAATAAATGTAAGTGGATTTAAATTCTTTGATTTAAGTCCTACAAAGTGCATAGATGAATTTAGTTCAACCTTTTTCATATATTTTTTAATTGCATCGAAATGAAAAATTACGCGGTGGGGCAAATCCGACCTCTAAATATTGGGGTAAATCCGACCGCTTTTTTGCTAAGAAAATTTTTATTTATCAAATTGAAATATATTTTTATTGTTATTATTTGTTATTTTAATGCAAAATGGTTCATAATTACAAACGAAAGACACAAAACCGTGATGATTATAGTATTTGTCGAGCAATTGCTCTGATGCAAATGGGAGTATCATTACGTGCTACTGCTCGTGATTTTAGCATTCCAAGATTAAAATTGATCTCCATTTTCTTCATGTTACAATTCAATAACACAACATTCATTGATTTATCATTGAAAAACTATAAAATTTGAGTAATATGTGCACTAAATCAACCAAAAACATAGGGGGTTTTTTTTTGAAAAAAGCAAAAATGAACATTTTTGTAAAACGCATGTATCTCAAGATATTCCGAAGATCCAAATAAAATGTTATATACAGAAAGTTGCCCAGGAGTCTAACCTTTAATTTGGTATATGAAATGACTTGATCCGATGTAAAATGAGCATTTTACAGCCAAAACCATTTACTAGGTCGGATTTGCCCCACCTTACCCTATACAAAACATTAATATTATTACAGAATATAATTCTTAGTCTTATTTTAAATCAAAATGTATTTAACAAAAATCTTCCAAAATGCGATAGCTTTCGAGATATTTGGAATTTTGTTCCAACAAAAACAGTTAATTCGTGTGGTTATACCCTTTATAAAAGTTATTGGCGTTACCCCCCATGGCAAAAATCTAATGTTTATCATTTTAAAGACGTAAAAAAACTTTTTCAGTGTATTTGAATCATGGAGAAGCTTTCAATAAAAAAGTTTTCCTAACAAGAACTTTTGACATATTTTTATAATTGATACTATTTGCAGTCAAAATACAATTTTCTTTTTTAATATGCTTTTAAACGCTATTTTAAATCAAAATGCTCATAACAAAAATTTTCTGAAATGTAGTAGTTCTCGAGATATTTCAAATTTCGTTTTAACAATACAATTCTTTTGTTTTCTTACGACATTTTCAAAAGTTATTCGCGTTTCTTAATCAGCAATAACAACATTTTCAAAAGGCCCATAACATTTCCTGTAACTTTCTCTTTGAAATCAAGGATATATTGAAAACCATTTGAAAGCCGGTCAGATTTACTCATTGCTCACCACCAAAAAAGAAAATAAACACGAGAAGCGGAAAGCAGCAATAATACTTGATTTTTTTTACTATTATTTTATGAATTGTAATCTATTATTTTTGAATTGTATACGAAATCAAAAAAGGCGAATGACCCTTGGGGTTAAAACCTTAATAAACAAACGAACAACAAACAACATTTTAGAATTGGGTAACGCGAATAACTTTTAAAAAGAGCATAATCACACGAATTAACTTTTTTGTTGGATCAAAATTCCAAATATCTCGAAAACTACCGCATTTTGGAAGATTTGGATATAAAATTTAAACTAATTTGAAATTTCTCAACAAGTAAAAAAAATCGGGGGGTGGTCCGGACCCCCAAGGCACTCCCCCTGGATCCGCCACTGGTAGAGATAGATTCGGTGGAAATGCTAAGCAAGATGCTTTTAAAAGCCTGGGAAATATTGAAACTGAATCCTGGAAAAGATTATATGAGAATCCAACCCAGAACCAGATCTCAGAGTAGCCGAATTCAATCAAATGACAATTGATGTGTTACTTGTTCAAATTATTTTTGATCAGGGAGAAATTTAAAAAAAGTCATTGCCTCATTTATTGTTTTACGATTTAAAAAAATAAATACAAGTGCCTAGCCCTTGGCCGTAACTATGCTTAAGTTAGCATAAACACTTTATTAAATAGTTACAGATTCACCATGTAGAAAATGCGGTATTGTTATCATTAGAGCATCTATTTCTCGATGGTTTTCAGTTTCTCGGGATTCGAGAAATAAATAATTAATTTCTCGGGAAATCCCGGTATTCCGGGAATACAGGAAAAACATTGTAAATAAAACTGTTTTATTAAAGTAAAAGAAATTAAGTTTTAATAACCGATGGATTGCACAGACAGCTGCATCAAAATGAGTTTTGGAAGATGATCGGAGTAGAATGACCCTTAGGGTTGGTTTTTGTGACAAAGCATTTCAATGGTATTTGGTCAATTTAATGCAAAGTATCTCATTGGATGTCTTATAAATTGAATAAATGATTCAGTTGCTCCGCCAAGTTCAAAAACGTGATATACAGAATCCGTTTCTGTTACAATAAATTCAACACCTCTTCGAATGAAGATTGAATCAAAATCGAGTGAATAACGAATGAACGATGCAATGCGAAGAGAAGTCCACCATTGATTTCCCGTTTATATTTGTGCGAGTATCTAGATCACGTGACCATGCAAAAATACTACATCCCCGAAAGCGGCAGTTAAAGAGTTTAGAAGCGCAGAACGTTCGTTAGAGCTATCACCTTCCATCCCCAGGGCGTAAAATGTTTACATGTATGAATGTAATGAATATATGAATTAATAGATACAGACAAATTCATTCATGAAAATACAGCCGGTCGGTAGAAGATAGGTTGTATACTAGACCTCTCCACATTTTAAAAAAGTTTTGAAATATACATTAGTCAGCCCAGATTTTTGTTCTACGTGTGAATTTAAGAAGTTTCGCCAAAAATGACTTAAGTTGGACATGATTTAGGGGTGTCTCCAATAAAAAAATCGTGTTTTGCTATGTTTCCATAGTAAGATCACTTACACTCTGATTCAATAGGCCCTACATGCCCACATATCATCAAATGTTGCTCCTGAGACATATCTTAACATGTTTTAACAGGTGAACATAGCTTTAATCGCAATAGAAAACTTGTTAACTGGATGTTTATATAGAAAAGTATATCAAAATCAAGAAAAATTAGTAGTACTTTTTCTTGGTTTTGAAATTCTTTTCAATATAAAAATTCAGTTAACAAATTTTCTATTGCGATTAGAGCTATGTTCACCTGTTAAAATTTGTTAAGATATATCTCAAGAACAGTAATATCAGTAATTACTACCCTTTTCGATGAAGTTTTGATCAAAATATTCTCTACTTAAGTTCCTTTGAAAAAATATAAAAAAATCCTGGAATTTCCGAAATCCCGGGAACGAATAAATATAATTTCCCGGGATTAGAAAATCCCGGGTACTGCAAAAATCCTGGGATTGTTGGAAAAAAAATTCCCGGTATGGAAGCTCTAAGTAAAAATTCTAAAATATGTAAACGAAAAAAAGGGAGTCGAAAAAAGCAAGATTTATAAATCATTACTTTATTTAATAATATAGTTGCATACAAAAATACCGTGACCCAGTAACAATTCTACGAAATAACGGTATGGATCCGAGCAAGCAATGTTAACACTTCCCAAAACTGGTTGTATCCACTCCGATTCCCGCAAAAAAACATACCATCGACAAAGCCGTTAATTTATGTTTCCGTCCCACGCGAACGTCAGTGAGTGCAGTACAGTGGTTGACTCAGTGCTGGTATGCGACGAATGATACAAGAGAAACATGTCTTCCTTCAAATTCGATTGCCCAAAAAAGTCCCACTGCAGCTCCATATTCATTGAACTTCAACCAATTTAACCCGGATCAGGGCAAAACGAACCGGGTTCCCCGCTCATTTTCCGTTTTCCGCTTCCCGGTCCTGATGGTGAACCCGATGGCAAATGCACCCTGCGGCGTCCGGGTCGAGGTTTAATGGCTTTCATTGTTATGACATTTCCTCTGCTGTGCTGTGTGGTTGGTGAAACGAATATAGGTACTAACCCATACCGTTTGAAAGCAGCCCTGCGAAGCACGCGACTTCGGCGGTAACCGCAAAAGACAATTCGAACGAAGGCCATATGCTGGAGCTTGATCATAGGGGAGTTTTGATCCATAAAATTAAAGAGAAAAAGTGTTTCCACGTTCGGAATAGGGCAAATAAATTTATCAGTCGGGAGCCATTAATCAGTGCTTCAGTGCATTAATTGAGGCAACCGCCGCCCTTGGTGTTTATTTTGGGTAGTTTTATCGGGCGGAAATGGAACTACGGCTCTGCTAAATGTAGGTTTATTTGATTGAGACTGCTAGACGTAATATTTATTACAGCTAATATTACGATGTTAAAACAATAATTTCATTATTTTCGGTCAGAGATCTTGATAATTTTATCCTTTACCTAGTTAACAGATAGTTGGCATGTAGTTTCCATATGTTTGAAATATACAAGATTCCCATCAAAAAGATTGTTGATAAAAAATGCTCCGATTTAAACGCTTTGATTAGGAGACAATGAGTACAAAATTTGAACATGAAACTGAATGCTAACGGGTCTCATATCGCGAGAGCATAACATTTACTACTCGCCCTAGGTCAAACTGCCTCATATAAAAACTACATTCCGTAGAAGTTATAGCTCTAGTTCGCTTTAATTATAGCCGCACTGTAAATTGAGTCACTCAATGTGATAATATCTTACTATTAATCTACTTGTTCTCCACTCTCGTCTAATTGATCTAGATCAGTTAGCGTCCTTCTAGCACACTTTCAATTAAGTTAAACTTACTCGATTGTATGAAATGCATCAAATCCGCTCACTACTGACGTGAGCTCCCTCCTTCCTTTCCCTGAAGAAGCGAATGATTTATCTTGCCCGAACATCTTACACACGAGCAAGGTGACGTGCAAAGTGTTCTATTACTTTGTGTCCCGTCGTATGTACGAGGAGGTGACGCAATTGAAATACAGGATAATTTATGCACCTCGATTTCTTTCACGTTTCATACGATTCCGAGTGGTTACGATTTCGGTCGCAAAATATGCAAAATGGACCCCGATGACGTGAGACGTTCGAGTCATGCAAACCGTCGGATAGTATCGTGAGCACTAATGCACATATTCCACGTCCAAGGTTCCAGTCGTTATTTACTATGAAACAATAAAAGTGAATTCAAGTAGACGGCTGTACACGCAATCTTCGTCGAATGCACCTAACTACTTTCCACGGAGCGGTGACCACAGTGAAAAGCAATCCAACAATTCTCAAGAATTGAAATTTCCTTATTAATATGTTCCCATTATTCAACAGTAGCATTGCCATAACGCATTCATTCTATGGTCGCTCCGCAGTCACGAGTTTATGAGCTGCCATTTGGGTAATCCACACCTGTTAGCTACATATGGCCACGCTTCTCAAAACTGGCTTAAAATCAATCCACAAGAGATTCACGTCACGACACCCATAATATCTTTTTAATGACTAATTAGAGTTAGACTCCATATATGTACAACATACTAACTATAATAGTTTTATGCGATAACACTTCCTTCCTCTCGTCTATTGTTGCAGCGCGTCAACGGGCCCGAAATGTGTTCCGTGGCATGCGTATATGCATATGTCCTCGGTTGTTGTCTTTGATGTGACATAGTGGCCCATAAAAAGAATGAGAATAAATTACGGTCTCGAAATGTATACATACGCTTGCGACGTTCTGGAGGTTCGAGTGCGGTGCCATCCGTCGGTTGTTGGTATAGTTGAAATGAATGATAATATTATCGCAGAAACTGGCCATCATGCGTGCGTGTGCCACTGATCAAATTGGGTTGACTTGTAGGGATATCACACACAACTAGCATGTTAATCATTTCAGAGTTTGGTTTCATATGATTGATTAACTCAGTTCCGTCTTACTTGTTGATCAAGTTTCACTGTCCGTTGTTAGATGATCTGTACGTTTCTTTATCTCAACGGTTGAAAGTTGTAAAATTTTTTGGAAATGGCTTTAATCCAAGTAATAATTCATGTGCCAAATGGGTGAAGGACGAGCATAGTGTAGTTGGTAGGATCACTTTGTACGCAGCTCGTTTGGGTTCAGATCCCAGCATTTTTTAAATAAAAAAAAGTGAGGTGAATGACCCTAATGTTGAAAACTTTTTAATCGTCATGATAATAAGTTTTTATGGTTTACGATAACTTTTTTAAAGTTTGACTGAGCATATCTGGATTTATTATTCCTTTGTCAAGTAAATACACACTCCTAAAAATTTAATTTGACGTAAACTACGTAGCGACGCTGTCTTTTCATTCTTTGCGTTCCTCTTTTGCGCCGGGCTCTAGACCTATGCATAAAGGATTTCCTCTAAAATACCCAACATTTTGTAAAATATATGCAGAACAAGAATCGTCGTCAAACCTGTTTGAAAACATACCTATCGATACCGGTCGGACCGTATGTGATTTTCCAGATCAGAGAGAAACCACTTAGTATTCTAAAAATTTCAAAAGCTTTAACGCACCATTCGACGCAGGATCAACGCGTATATGTATCCACGCACAAAGTGGTGATCGACGATGTAGTCATGGTCAACGAGAAAAAATTGAATTGAGACAATCGTCTTCAGTGTCAGGTTGGCTCATGAATCATTTACTCCAGCAGAAGAGCTTTGGCGTCATCTGAAAATCATTTGATACATCAATGCATCAGTTCTTCGTTTATGTTTTGCCGGAATATCTTCCTAGCGTGATGTTCACGATATTTGAGAATTATTTTAATTAAAACACCTTTTATTTACCTTTTCTATTTTTTTGGTCTCCTGAGATTTTTTCCGAAGACTACCCGATTGGGAGCAAAAGTGGTTCCATATCATCGGATTGATTATTATATTATTATCGTATCTTTTTAAATTCAACAAATCGAAAGTTACTTTGTTCCGCAAAAATACGTGTTTCGATACCGACACACATTGTAGAATTAATCCTGTTAAGACAGATGTTCTCCTTTTAATTTCTCTATAATAATAATGAAGAACTGTTTTTTTCACCATCAATCGATACTAGTATTTCAACTATTACGTATAGTCTTCTTCGTTGTGGAAGATATCAAGAAAGTAGGAGAATAACTAAAAACGTTATCATTAAAAAACAAATTTTAAGGGGTCTTACATAAAAAATGCTGAAAACACAAAATTTCTATCTTAATTAGCTTGGAAATAAATTTTGTATATCACTTATAGGTAAACTATTCGCAATAATTGAACGTTGTATTCCTATA
The DNA here is from genome assembly GCF_030247195.1 of Topomyia yanbarensis. Taxonomy (NCBI): domain Eukaryota; kingdom Metazoa; phylum Arthropoda; class Insecta; order Diptera; family Culicidae; genus Topomyia; species Topomyia yanbarensis. The sequence goes on from NC_080672.1 coordinate 73,596,845, forward strand.
TATCAATCTTAAAGGTAATAACTTCTCCGAACAAACTATACTTCTAAAATTAACAAGTTAGACGCTATTAATTTTGGGCGCAAAAACAACGTTTTAAAATACTGTGCATTATCTCAATGTTTGAGGCTCTGTTACTTAGTTCGCTCTTATCCAAGTAGCATTTATAGTTTTATAGCGCACTACAAGTACATTATAAGTTTTAAGGAGATCTTCAGGAGTGCTATAAAACCACAAATGTTACTAGGGTACTTCACACCGACAATATTTACTGTGAAACATTATAATTTACTTCCAGTTACATCACTGCCTTATAAAAAAAAATTGAATTTTTTTATTGGCCTAAAATTTGCTTTAGGGTCTAAAAAATGATATGACAAAATATGGAGGGCGACTATGAAATAAAAATGTTCAAATTTTCAATTCTACCGCAATCCCTTTATGTATGCCAAGAGTGTACTAAAAACTTTGACGGAATTTTTCTCGAAATCACTTTTTGAGCTGGTCGGAAATGTAACTCGAACAACAGATGATTTTTTATCGTTACGAAATATTCATAGTATATTCAAAATTGCTTTCTCCAGCAACGTACGTAGAATTTTAGGGGAGACTGGGGCTAGTTGGCGGTCTTTTTTTATTTTTCCCATTTTGAGTTGCATAAAATGGCAGACTATTGGCAACATCTCTGAGTTCTATCAAAGTGTTTGTTGCATTATTTTTGTTTTTATAGACAAAAGTATGTGACGCGGAAAACCCGTCAACTTACCCCAGCCCCGGGCTAAGTTGGCGGTATGTATGTATGTGTTCGCCAGCAAATAAGCAATCAAATTGAAGTTCAATTACTTCAAGGGTCCTTTTGGAACGTGCTGAATGTCTTTTCAGACTTTGTAGGGACGGTGATCACTTTACGACACCTTGTTAGTTTCGGTAACTCAGCACAGTATATGGGCTATTTTTTTCACTCTCTCTCTCTATCTATCTATCTATCTATCTATCTATCTATCTATCTATCTATCTATCTATCTATCTATCTATCTATCTATCTATCTATCTATCCTTCTATCTATCTATCTCTCTCTATCTATCTCTCTCTCTCTCTCTCTCTCTCTCTCTCTCTCTCTCTCTCTCGCATTAGACAGTTTTCGTAGGTAGCAGTTAACTATTGCTAAGCGTTCGCTTCTTTTATTTGAGTAAAAAACTCTTAAAGTTTATACAGCATGATAGAACGTTGATCGAGTTTGTTCAGCTTACAGCACATTTCCACAAGTTTAAAAAAGGGCGAGTTTTTAACAGCAACACTTTTTCCCAAGGCTACCTACATTTTCGACTCAATCTGTCTTTTTCAAGACTCGATCGTTGTCAAGAATAATTCAGCCTATAGAAATCTTAAATTCTTCCAACATGTCTGAGTCCTGTCCCAGAAAGACCGTGTGCCAAATATCAATAAGAAACTAAAATGGTTAACTTCTCCACATGAAAATCAAATTGATTGTAGCAACTCATTCGATGTTTTATCCGAATGTGAAGCTGAAGAAATTAGTAAATTTCCATGCATTGTACGTATTGCCAATGACAAGAAATCTCCTTGCCGATAACAGTGATGATCTCCGACTTCAGAGCCTTTCGAACTGAGCTTTCAACGTTCTTTTGGGATGTAAAAGCCTTTTTTCAGATTGGTCGCATAGGATAATGTTGAACTTCAGCGGATGGAATAATTGGTCACAAACGCCGTTTTCAGTATCTCACGGAGAAGTTAAATAAATGTTATTCATATGATTTTAGAATAGGTAGACTATTCAAGGCTGTCTTGAAAGGGTTATCGCAAGGTCAAAGTTTGGACGAAATATCTGACGAATAGAAGAATTTACTTGGCCTTCCTCGAAGACTACATATTAAGAAGACTGTATCTCTTTCCTTTCCCCATACAAACGAGGAGCGACAGAGGTTACAGCGCTTGTATTGGAAGAAGCTTAATGTAAAAGTGTATATGTGTATGTGCATCACTATGGGAAGTACTACCTTTACCTGCAAGTGGCATTGCTGTTACTGTCTCCAGATTCAGTACAGAGTTGCCAGTCTTCTTAATATGCAGTCTTCGTTTTCCTTCTTGACATGTTATTCTTACGAAGAGAAAGGCAAACGGAACTCACACGCCCCCGCGAAAGCATTATATAGGGTAATTTCGGGAGAGGTGCCGCGTCGGGTGAGATGCCGCACGCTCTACTTCTCGTATATAGGATCATTTTTATAAGGTGATATGAAATTTGTGAGTTTGTCTTTCGAAGATTTACAACACTGGCGATGTAAAATAATCCTTATTATTAACTCACGAAAATTTTATTAATGATTATGTGCATTCAGTTGCATCACGGAATGCCGAAAATTTTTCAGCACTGCATTAAAATTACTTAAATTTTTAATTGTTCGTTTTTTTTGGTAAATTATGTATTAGTTGATTAGCTGGGACCTTTTAGAAGGCATTCTAAACATGAGCACGGTCATCCATAATTTCAGAGAAAAATGTCTTCGTGCGGCATCTCTCTCCTACAATTCGGACAGATGCCGCATCAAAATTGCGGGTCAGATGCCGCACTCGATGGCGGAGGATATGTAGCTAAAATGTATTTTTTTGCCTCGGAATGTCATTGAATGATCATTTGCGACAGGTAATGTGAATCCACAAACTAACGGACCTAACACAGTGTCACATAGGATTATGTGTCTAATTATTTATATATTTAAACGAGCGATATGTATCTAAGTATTAATTACTTCGGTTTATTCTTTAATTTTCCAGGTACTAATTTTCGCGAACGCATTGATTTGTAGTGATGTCAATATTGGGATAAAAACGAAAATTTCAACGAATTGATGCATTTTCAAAATGAATCTTTCAAGAACAAACCAAAGTCATATAAATTCATTGTTGGGAGAAACAGCCAAACACTGCTTTTAAGGAACTTCAACCAACACATAGATATATATCGCTCGTACAAACATATAGATAAATAGTACCCTTAATTAAATTACTCTAACTTTCCCGTTACACAATTTTTTTAGATAGAAATATTTTTAGATTATTGGATAAAAACAATATTTCTAAAAATGGTAGTACCCTCTAAAGAAAAGTTAAGGCCCTAGCCGATTTATTGGTGTAATCAAACTTCATGAAACTCAGCTGAACACACCTAATCACAAAAACATCAACGAGAGTTCAAAAATACTTTTATTCATCATTTTTCAGTTTGTGACCACGGTGCGGCATCTTTCCCGCAATGACCTTTTTTTAAAATGTTCGTGGAAATTCAATGAATTTTTTTTCATGGCAAAAACCATTTCACAGTATTTTAGTAACTTAACGCAATTGACAAAAATGATTTCATCAAAAATTGAATGGTTTACTTTGATGCAGGATCGATTTTTAGAAATGTGCGGCATCTGTCCCCAAATTACCCTAAAGAACGTTTTAGCTAACTCGTGCGGCTAAAGGACATGGCTGGAAATGAAACTCGAGCAAATGATTTTTGATCGCTTTGAAGTTTTCATAGTTTATTCAAAATTGATTTCTACAGCGACGTAGGATTTTATTTTTTTGTTGCTTAAGTTTTTTTAATTAACTTTGTGTCGATTTTTATGACATTTTCGGCGTTTTTTCACTCAAAAGTGTGCTATTTTGCGAAAAATCAAAATATCGAAAAAAAATCCTACGTGCGTCGCTTGCTATTGACATAAGGAATCAGAAAAACTTCAGTTTTTGGCTCTAGGAAAAAAATACGGGAGATAGATTTCCGGCCGTAGAACCCTTCCGAAAAAAACTTGCATGGGGGATAATACTGCACAGCCACCATCTTATGATGAAATTACTAAAATTATTTTGTGTGATTCAATATTTATGTTATAAATCCCATTTAACAAGATCTCGATTCACCTCTTTATTGCGTCAAGAAAAATTCTCGAATAAATCCTATTTTTTCGTGCTCTACAGTGGTGTAACCCCTCAAGCGTGTTCATCAAATTCAATATAGAATTTCTCTACCTATACAAAGATTTTCTATATCAGTCACAGCATCCTACAATAGTGCGTAATGCTTCAGTGGCAGATAACGAGACAAAAATAAACGACAACTACCATGTCTCCAATTTCATTTCCACGCAACGCTTCCTCGGTTCCAATCGATCTAGGTAGCATTATAGAAGAAAAATTGATTATTTTTTGCAGCAATCAATGTTTCAATTGATGACTGCAATGCTAAATTCTAGCATCACGTTCGAAGCTTTTCAAACTGGATAGAAATTTGCTAACAAAATTGTAATGAATTTGTAGTTCAATAATGGCTTTTAGGGGTAACATACCTTTTTGCGAAAAAATTAAGAAAGTTTGAATTTACTTAAAGGCATAAAGTAATAATTTTATTACATTAAAGTTATAAAAATTTGGTAGTACATTTTTCAGTGAAAAACAAGCATTAGTTTATAAAAATATCTTAATAATTGCCAGAATTATGGCTTTTTCCCCGAAATCCTTTTAAATTTAGGAGGCTAGCGGTGATCACGATTGAAAACCAATAGATCAACTAAAATCCCAACACTCAAAAAATTCCATTAGCATAGGAGTATTCCGCGTACCTTAACGATTAGTCGAATATATAATATTTTTTCCTGCATTCGGGTACGTTTCCCCTAAAAATCGATGCTTTAAGCTCTAAAAATTGCATTAAAAAAGTCTTACCCTTAGAAAAATTATGCATAAAAAAGAAATCGTTAAGGTACGAGAAAAACTAATTACAATCAATTGAAGATCGGTTAAGAAAGAAGAAGATCGGTTAAGAAATTTGTCGGAAATCCTGATCACAAAAAAGCCATTGTTGGAAAATGACATTTCGAGATAATCAAGTTTAAAATTTGAAGTTACCACTGCTCTTGGTAGACGAAGCGCGCTTCGAAGCGCTGTAGCTATCGATCTATTTCTCGGATCTGTGAAAATTTGGGAAAATATTTTCAAGGAGTTGTACTTTCAGATAAAGTAATAAAAAAATCGATTTTTTGAAAACTAAAAAGGTACGTAACCTCTAAATCATTTCAATTTATTAAACTACTCGTTCATTAAAAACGCACGAAGACGAATTGTTCAACCTTTAAATGACCCGTATTAACATTTTCAATGACCTAGCGAGCAACCTGATTTCTTGAAAGAAGATTTACAAGAAATCGGTAGAAATTCTTTATAATTGGCGAATTAATGCTCAAAGCAATTCCAACTATTTTTTAGTGATTGCTCTGCTAGTTATTATTCAGTTTTGTTCCTGAATGGACCTAGGTGTTAGTCGTCCGTAAGGAATCCATCAACAATTGATTTGGTTTTGACAGATAAAAATCACATTCGTAGCAAATTGATTACACATGCTGACTTTAATTCTGATCACCTTCCAATAACTTTTTCACTATCTGAAGAATCACTTTCCAATCCCATTAGGTCAGTGTTTAATTATTACAAAGCGAACTGTGTAAGGTACAAAACTCATATTGAGATAAATGTTTATTAATATCATGATTTACAGAATACAAAAATTTAAGTGATTCTATAATTGATGCTAGAAATTTATCAATACCAACAACACAGATAAAATTTATTACTCCTATTATTGCGACAATCTTCAACTCCTGATTCGCTTGAAGAATGTTCGAAGATGTCAGTATCAACGTTCTCGCGATCCTGCTATGAAATTCATCTGTCAGGATCTACAAGAAGAAATTAAGTATAGATTCATACTCTTAACAATTGAAAATTTGCGAAAAAAGTTTAACAAATCAAGCCATGTTCTAAACCTTTCTGACAACTTTCTAAGTTTCTTAAGAAACCTCTGAAACCAATTCCAGCTTGGAAAGGTGACAGCATACTTCTTACAAACGGAGAAAACCTCGAGAACTTGCTCAGCAGTACATGATTTTAATCTCAACTTAAGAAGCTATATTTTTACGTTAAAAAGTTACTTTACATACTTTGGGAAAAAACTAAAGGCCGATAAGCAGATTTTTTCCAAATTTACGGCAAACAAACTTGAAATGCAATATGAAAAACCAAGCCTTAACCCATCGACCCCTAATTTTGCATAGTTATATGGGACTCTAAAAGGAAACAAAAATATTCTGTTCTGACAACAAACTATTTTGCCCCACCCTAATATGTATTGACAGTCTTTAGGGTAGACTAAAAAACACTGTGAGTTTGAATTATATTACATCAAGCAATAATGAACGCCTTTTATTATAATTCCTACTCGGTTGAATACATTCACCATCGATTTCCGAGTGACATCATTGATTGCCATTCGTCACCTCTTATGCCGATAAGTGCCACTGAACATAATAGGCACGTGTGACTATTGTCAACTAAGTGCTTCCAGTCACAATAAAACCTAAGAAAGGCTGACTACAGAGGACATTAATCAACTCCCTGTTCCGGCAGGCTTGTTAACGTCACGGCCAGCGTGATGTGACGGTAGCGAAGGACACTCGAGAGCAGTTGGACAACAAAAAACATCGAATCTACGGGTGGCCAATTAGGGTTATCATTGCGGTTGGCTATTGTTGACCGATTGATATGTGTATTGGAGCGGAAAGGTGGTTAACTGAAGCTGAATTCTTTAGCATTCCTGATTGGAACTAGAATGAATCAGGGATTAAATCGCTCGCACTCTTTGTCTCCTAAAGTAATATCTCTATCAGGGATTCGTACACGGGAATGCTGTCCAATAAAACGTTTCACACATATCCGCTATGAATGTTAAATCAAACGATTTGTTTTCTGGGTAAAATGTTATTGCCGAAAGGCGAAAACTAGTGATCTCCCCAACAGTGTCGAAGTAGCTAATTGAACATTTCCGGCCAAAGCTTCCATCAATTTGTAGTTTATAATTTCTCAAATTTCTATCTATATGTATCCCACCGAAAAGACCTACTATCGACTAAACCCCGTCCAGTCGCGCTAAAATGTGCCAGTGGAATTTCGCACTAGTCAGCTTCCAGTTTAGTTTTTTTTGTTTTTGGTTCAGCTTACTGATTACCATCAGCATGATTTAAGCTGTTGGAAGAAATAATGCCTTAGCCTTGACATTAAGCCGCTGGACACGATGTTGGCAGACTGGTTGACGGACCGGCCAGCCGGCCGGCCGGCAGTTGGTTAATTTGCATTTGGAAAACTGTATGGCGATTCCGAAATTCGTTCAATCCATCCACCATACCGTGCACTAGGGTGGCGAGATGAAGTGGAATACGTGCTGGTTAGATAAGTCAAGTACCAAAATTATAGCTTCTTATTATTTCAAATATATAATGGGTTGTTCATTTGAATGCGTAGGTAGCCGATGATTTAAAAAAAAATTAATCTAAGATTGCACGTCACGAATGATAATATTTATCCAAAAACATCATAGTAATAACTTTCATTTTTCTACTCTCGACAGATGGTGTTTCGACAGAAGGAAGATTTACGCTATCCCACCCTACAATTTAGCACATACACTACCTCATATTATCAAAAATGGCGGAAATGCAGCTGCATATAATATGCAAATCCGACAGTTTCGCTTACAAAGCAGAGCAGCTGAGAAAGTTTTACGTCGACGTCTTCCAGCGCTGGGCATTGATCGATGTCTTCGAGGGGCAATCGACTTATGATTCTGATTCGTTTTTTTTTCTTTTGCATGATGTATCAATTTTAATGGACTGCCGGCGGCGGAGGTTAAGTGAAAGTACTTAACGTCAGCATTTCACCGACAGGGTAGCCAATGTAGTGCGAAAGTAATTTTTTGCTGCGGAAAAATTGGAATCGATTAAATTTTATTGACCCGTTTATGAGGTGAATTAATCTCACCGCAAAATCGATTAGTTTGAAATTTCGACGTAAATGCTGGTCGTCTTGATTTTATTGGGTGTGTAGATGTTCCGAGTCATGGTGTTAAGCAGTTCAAATGGGTAATATAAAAATGAGAATCAATATTGTGATTCGAAGACAAGCATTGTGGTTTAACTGTGAACGCTTGGAAAAGCGGCCATCTTGGAAAACGAAAAATGCATTTTGTTTCTTACACCGTTGTAATTTATTTATTTATAATTTATAATAATGGGCATAACGATGTGAGAATGTGGTTCGAAAATTAAAGAAAGATAAATTGAGAGATAGGAAAGCAATTTGATTAATTTAATTTAATAGTTTTTATATTTTATCGGATTATTTGAAATAGCAAGTGGAAACTTAGAGTTTTTTAGAAGATTTCGATACCGTGTAGGTTGATGACCATTGACCATGTAGTCGTTTTACGTTGATCTAACAGAGAAAAATTATTCAGACATAACATGACGTTTATGGTTCAACTGAGAACGCCTCCAAAAGCGGCAATCTTGGAAAACGAAAAAAGCAGTTTTTTCAGTGTATTCGGGACATTTTTGTGAAGATATTGTCCCGAATACACTGAAAAAACTGCTTTTTTCGTTTTCCAAGATTGCCGCTTTTGGATGCGTTCTCGGTTGAACCTTAAACGTCATTCAGACATAAGTCTGAATAATTTTTCTCTATTAGTTCAACGTAAAACGACTACATGGTCAATGGTCATCAACCTACACGGTATCGAAAACTTCTAAAAAACTCTAAGTTTCGACTTGCTATTTGAAATAATCCGATAAAATATAAAAACTATTAAATTAAATTAATCAAATTGCTTTCCTATCTCTCAATTTATCTTTCTTTAATTTTCGAACCACATTCTCACATCGTTATGCCCATTATTATAAATTGATTCGTCACTGTTCATAAGTCTTCCGTCGATTTGGATTTAGAAATCCCACGCAAACTTGAGGTCGCGTTTCAAAAACCATTCAACCGCCATTCAAGCCATTTTGTTGTGGTCACGGAGGAACACTTTCGTGTCGTGTAACCGATCTACATCTATAGTTGGTGTTGTCAACAGTTTTTTTTTCTTCTTCCGTTTAAACAATCTCTGTCTTTCTGTCTGTCTGTCTCTCCCACTCTATTTGCCGTCCGAAAGGAAATCAATCCCAATCACGCAACAGCGACTGTTTCGGTTCATTGACTCTTTTTTGCTACACAGACACACACCATGCCGGTGGGTGGTTTCCGATGAAACCTTGTCTCGTGCGGCACCCTCTGGATGGATAATAGCTAGCGGCTTGACGGTCCTTGATAAGCAAACTATCGTTAGTATTTGCGTTTTCGGAAGCTCGGATGACAGCCCCGGTCATTAGGGCTCAGCATGGTGGAGACTGGGCATGTTGGTAGAGTTTGGGCGTAAGTATTTACTTCCGTGTATAGGATTGTCGAAAGGTGTTTTTTTTTATATTCGCGAGGTAGAGCAACATTATTGATTAATGGTTATTGCTGTGGTTTGTTTGTGACGCACAGTAATGCCCCTAAAAGACAGTCAAATGGAATTACTAGCTTTCGATGACGTTTTCGTGCCTAAAGAGTGTTACGATCAAAAATTGATCAACTTTAACTAGAAGTATGTTTTCATTGGATGCCTCTCATTTGAAAGATGTAAGCGTTTAGCAGTATGTCTACTGTTTGATTTTGACATTTACTTTTCGGGTATGAAAATGGCAACGAAGCCAAATTTTGCATGCGCATCGCGAAAATCCGAACTACTTGTTCCCCAAGATGGCGAAATTATTGAATGTGACCAAATCAACGGTCACCAACGTTTGTCGACAACCAGGGAGACTGAATCGGAGGGAAATCGGAAACCGGACGCCGCAAAAACGACAAACAAAGTGGCCAGCTATTTCAAGCGGAACCCCAACTTCTCCGTCCGAGTTGTCGCAAGGCTCAGGGTCGGCGGATCACGCGGGTAGTATGGGTCGTATTACCTACTCGAAAGTTTGGAACAAACCAAAACCTAAGATTAACCATGTATGTGTCTCGCGAACAAATTACATATGTCTGAAATTCTTGATGTACAACAATCTTCAACAATTTTTCTCTTCAGATACTAATATCTTTACTTTACAATTATTGTTTTTTAAATATGGGATAATAATTAGGATTTGTTTGAAATTTGAAAATATTTTTTATATTAATACTAAGAGAAATGCATCAACATCTACATCCAAAACAAGAAATTCAGATCGAAATACAACAAAACATTAATGCAATTTTATTCAAACTAAAGAAACTAGAAATATTTTAAAAGACTAGATATACGATAGAAGCAGAGGTACAAATATTCAAATTCATTGCATGAAAATTGATCATATTCAGCCGCATTTATTTTCAATATTTAGTGACACTGTGAAAACGGCAAACCGCCCGTTGATCTATGCAGATTTTCATTCGTTTCCGATTAGTACACGAAGCGAACGCGCAGCAACGAATTAAAGGCCTTAGTAGGCCCTGGCACAATATAAGCGATGATAATTGTTGTTTTATATGCTTTACCGGCATTTGAAAACATTTGCCTAGATAATTAGTGAAATGAATATTAGTAGAGTTAGTACTGACTGAGCTTGAACTATAGCTGTCATTAGAATGGGATATGCGAGAAACCTGCTTCCAGCAAAATCATGCCTTTTTCCCCCTCTTCATAGTGGATCTACGCGGATTGTCTACGTATACATTGACATACTCCATTTGATTTGCTGCAAGCAGGTTTCTCGCATCCTACTGTATGGCAATGCTCAGCTTCTCGCCGCCACTCTGTCAGCGGCATTAGGTTGCAAACAGAGTGGCGGCGAGAGTTTGAGCTGGAGCTGATATTGACATTACCCAGTCAAACTCCGGAATTCTGACTGGTTTTCTTGCGGAATTCCAGTTCAAACAAAACAACCGATTCCGAGTCAGAATTTCTGGTTTAGTTGCCTCGAATTTGTTATTGTTTGAGTACAGAATCCGATACAGATTTTTCTAGAGAATAGTACAGATAGAAAAGATTTTTCAACTCCTGGTACAAATACAATTGCGGCAATACTGCCCATGATCGCATTGTCCCGTTTTCAATGGGTTTCCTATCTTTATGCGTCTGTTATGGGATTATAGGCAGTATAAAGGTTTTAACCTAAGTGTCATTAGTCTCGTTTTTCGGGTTGGAAAAATCTCTATAACAATTTCTAACCCCATGTGCGGCCAAACCAGGTGAGCTGCGTACAAGACAGTCGATTTACCAACTACACTATACCCGCCCCTTTTAACAAGAACTGTTTTTTGATTAATAAATAAAGCGAGGAGGAACACTATTGTGCTTTTTATAAGGAAAGTTAAATAAATACACAGGAGGGATTTATTCCAACATCAGAGTAACAGAGACCATATCAGGGAAAGTGAAGAGAGGACGGATAACAATCGCAGGGAAAAGAAGAAATCAAACTTGCAGTTTTCTTGCAAACGGCAGATCACCGTCGGGACACCATGGACCGAATCGTCGACTGATCTTCCCTAAAACCGCTGGGAGCTCTTTAGTGACCTGATTGACAGGTAGCTGTTAGCATATCAACCAAAGGAGAAGAGGTATCTAAATTTGGATATTGATCGCGTTTAAAAAATATGCATATGAGTAACATTTGTTACTCAACAACATGTTTAATGTCGCGATATCCGTAAACAAAGCGCCGAGACCGCTCTCCACGACCCCAATACACTAGAGATACGCATCCAACGTGTAATGATTGGGTATGACCCGATATATCAGCTTAATGACGTCGTCATCCTTATCCATCCCTTAAAAGCAAGGTTAGTTTGATACCTTTGGGAATCCTAAACTACCATTGTTCCACGAAATTTGCCAATTTTCTAGCATCCTCTGACAAAAAATACTGAACACTCGTTGAAGCTATACGATCTTACATAAATATTACCTTTTAGTGTCTAAGTGATCGCCTACCCGGAATTAAGCAATGTGAAAGAACCCAAACTAAGATAGTCTGGTATTATTTTTCAGGCAAAACACTCAGGAACTCCACGTTTTCCCCAGGAAATACAAGGAGTACTTTCCATGTTCCATAGAAAGGAGAGCCTCCATGGAACTGAAACGATATGGGCATGGTCGTTGATACGTAAATATAAAATAATCAGTTTCGTGAGGAGGATGTTTGCGGCACAGCCTCTTTAATGATCGCCCTCACCACTACGATATGCGTACAACAATGCTTAGCACTTGGTGTCAGAGAATTTTTGTGTCTAAAGAACAATCATTACGTTTTTATACAGTACTAGCTAATACCCATCGCGAGTTTCTGCGACTTTTATATAAGGAAAACATAATTTGTTCCGAAGCGCCATCTGGCGGGCAGATAATCCCCAACCAATAGCACACAAACACGCTCCATAACAAACGCCTACCATGTACAAATTTTTACGGCAATCGGTTAAGCCGTTTGGGTGTCTATTAATCATGTACATACAAACATTGACTTTTATATATTTAGATTATCTTTTCATCGCGAAACGTATATTGTTTGAAAGTGGACGGTATGCTGCTGCCGCCAAAAAAGGATTCTTGATTTCGTGGATTCCGATCAAAGGTTGAATCGAATACACGACATATGGACTAGCCACAAGACGCAAAATTGCTTCTCTCGCTAATCCGTCGCCGAACCGGGGCCAATATTCGTGTTTTTTCAACTTTCAACAAGTTTTTCATTTGTGTTACTAACGTTGATTATATGCGGAATAGTCGGGCAATCCAACGTTCAAAAAGTCTTTATTCAACCTTTTCGCGTACAATTCTGAGCACATTTTGTCCCATAACGGAGTGTAAGATCGTACACAGGTGTTCGCTCTGGGTACTCGTTTAGTCTGACCTTAATACTCGCAGTGTCGAGAATAAAACCAGCCAAAATCTTGTACTCTTCCACCGGAGGAATTTCTTATTTTGATTCGATTGTTTCAGATATAGTGGACTTGTAGCTGTTGCAATCGATGAGTATACTCCAATTGTTGCGAGGTCGACTACAATGATAAATTTAACGCACATGGGTATTCGTTTCATTTCTACCGTATACAAGACGGTCACATTGAAACTGTCGCAAAATATCATGCATTAAGGTAGATCGGTTATCATCGTCAAAACTCAAACCCCATAACACTCTGTGGGAGTTGAAGTCTTCTAGAACCAGCTGAGGCGCGAGTAGGGTTTTAGTGTTGTCTGAAAGCCTTTTATGTGGGATGTATGTAGAAGCAATGCATAAGTCTTTGCCTTTGATTCAGACTTAACAAGCGACAAGAACGTTAAAGTTGTGGAAGTTAAGATGTACGTCGGAAATTATTCAGGTTTTACACAAAGCAAAGCAACACTCTGCAGATTGTTTATTACATGTTTCAAAAAATTGATGAGATGTCTACAAACAATGATCAAATCGTTCGATAAATTATCCATTGAATGATACTGCTTCAAAAGTGTTCTCACTGTTGAAAGTTTTTAATATCCAGTACACGATATCATATATTTCATCTCTCCAGTAGTAGGTCCAACCCTGCTGAAATATAGGGATACTTGGTGTTTTTGATGTCCCATGTGAACATTCCTACTAATTTTTCAAGATTTCCGAGATCAGGCGCCACTTACTTCGGTTTTGTGACAGCATTTCCTCTAGTTATAATATTAGGACACCTCCAGGTCTTTACGAAGAAGCTTAGGAGAGGAAATGATTTTCCTTTTTCAAAAATTTATAGACACATTAGAATATATTCCCTCAATGGGATTGCCAGACTCTCGCTCTTTAGTGAACAAGAGTGCGTATAAATTAGCCCTGGCCGATGGCGTAGCCCTCTTTAGCATTTCTTCTCGAAGCGTTCCTTAAAAGAATGCTTCAGGCTTTCCCCGCAAAATTTGTACGCAGGATATGTCAAGAGATCATGCGGAGTCTCTCCCCAGTAGGAATACTTTTCATAATTCTCTCCGCATTTTCTACAATGGCCCAATTGTTTCCAACGACGGCAGTTCATGTGCCGCGGTAGAAAAAGGCGAATAGGTAGACGCGCCTAGTTCAAAAGAACAAAGTATGGAAGAGCAGATCCGGCGAAAGGCTCGAAATGAGGTTGATGGAAAATGAGTAGTTTTTTTATACTCCTTGATTTTTGACGAACGCAATTGCTTGCAGTCTAGAATTTTCGCTGAATGGAACAAAGGGTTCTTCAAGCAGCCCCAAACTTCAGCAAATCTTTGCAAGTAAGGCCCCTGTCGGAGACTACACCATAAATCTCTACTTTCCGGGCGGGTACGTAGACAAGATACTTCTTCGTACACGGCCGAGTGTTGTTTAGTTAGATCACGCGATATATCGATGATCTTATATGGCTTATCTTTGGTTCGGAAGTAGAATTGTATTAGATGGATACCATTTGTATCGAAAAGAAAAGTTACCGGAACCATTTTTGTCATCAGAGAACCTTCAAATCAACCCCTTATTGAGCCTGAGAGGATGTTGGTCGTCGGAGATGTCTTCCCATTAATCAACACTATCATGTGGGAATCACTACCCGCGCAAAGAAGGTTTTATGGAGGGGGGCAAATTAATGCAACCAAATCTAAAAGAATGGAGAAATTAAAAATGGAGCTGTGGGACGTTTGGCCTTTGTTAAGCCAAAGAGAACAATTTTAGCAGCCACAAATTTGGTTCCGGTGGCGGTTTTGAAGACTGTGGCTTTGATTGTCGAAGCTGTATTTTTCTTAGCGACTGCTTTCCACGGTTTATGATAGTGAGCAATATCATCGTAGAACAGGCATATCATTGATAAATGCAAAGAATTGTATTCTTACCACGAAATAACCGTGTATCTTTAGTACTGATTACACTTTTCTGAATTGTAATATAATATTTTAATGGCCACATTGCAAGTACGAAGTGCCAGATCGTGTAGTGGAATCTCGATTTAGTCATTATCCATCAACACGAGGATATTGAATATGATTCTTTTTATACATTTAATTTTAGTTGTTCTGGAAAGTGATTTCATCATTATAGAATGCCTAATATGATGGAAATGGATAGAGATAACTGTCGTAAATCTTAACTCTGAAAACTTTTATCTAATGTTCCGCCTGGCAAATACTCGGTCTAATAGGAAAAATCAATAGCCGCGTTAATAAATAAGAGTCCCACTTTTCGATTTTGATATTCACAAATCTCAACATTAACATATAACATCGATTTTTTATTAGTCTAAAATGTGTTTTAGAAGACACTTAAAATACACCAAAAAATCTCAGACGACAAATATTGAAAATTGTACAGGTTTTCAATTCTGTCGCAACGCCTCACGTATATTCCGCTGAAAACTTTTACCGCGTTTTTCTCGAAACCACTTATTTTGAGCTGGCAGGAAACGTAATTCGAACAAATAATTTTTGATCGTTTTGAAATTTTCACAGTATATTCTCCGCGATATCTCCAGCGATGTACGCAGGGTTGTATTTTTTTCCTATTGGTTTTTATTCTACAAATTTACGTCGTTTGTTGTTATATTTTCAGTGTTTTTTACTGAAAAGAGCACCATTCCGCGAAAAATCAAAGTATTGAAAAAATCCTACGTATGTCGCTTGCTATTATTATAAAGAATCGAAAGAACTTTACTTTTAAACATTTGGCAAAAAATTACGGGTAATAGATTTCCGGCCGTGGAGCCTTTACCAAAAAAAAAAATTTGTCTACGAGAAAATGCTGTACATCCGCCATCTTGTGACAAAATTACTTGAATTCGAGGGGCAAGTACTAGCAGGTATTTTGGATGTAATTAAAGTAAATAGTGAAAATATTTAAAAAAATTCATCTTTTGTACTTAATAAGATACTTAATGTAATTTATGTCGATGTCCAAGTACTTAAAGTATTTAAAGTACATATTGGCGGTAATTAAAATATTTTGTGTATTTAAAGTACGAACTCGCTGAACTTAAAATCTTTTCTGTAATTAAATTAAAATGAATTTGGCACGTACTTTTAAATATTGACGGTACTTAATGTACTTTATGGTACTTAAAGTAACTAATTCAGTACGACTTTTGGCCCTGCGTCGTATTGAAGATTTAATACTTGCCTCTCGTTTGAATTCCATTTAAGAGGTATTGAGAGTGGCCGACTAGTTATGATATGACAGTTACTCGTTGATTGTTGACAACGCCAAGAATTGCGACCGACAGATTGGCCATTTTGGTCCTTCTTACTAACTGCAAGATCACCCCATGTTTGATAAGGATTCCGTTTCTACATTTCTCCTAATGCTCGATTACTTTTGCATGGGGTTGTTATCACCTAATATTTGCGGAGGGTTGGTCTCTAAATCGCTGCATGTCGTCTCTAATAACCAACATTGAAAGATTGATTATGCAACACTGAAAAAAACTGACAGGCGGGCAGACAGGCCAATTTGTACTTATATAACAGGAGCACCATATTGATGGCTCTGTTTGGGAAATGTCTATGGAAATTTACCATTTCTACGGCAATTTCGTAACTTTACTCATTTTGTAATAGTAAATACTTGAAATATTTTAGTCAGTTTCAAAGTAGATGCAATTCCAAATATAAACAGTAGTATCAAGAGTAAAGTAAAGTATGGGAGCCGTATTTGGTATATTCTTATTTCTGTTAACTTCTCAAAATGCTTCCGAATTTAAGAACCGCAACCCCCCCCCCCCCCCTCCCCATTAGAATAGTATCTAGATTTAGAATGTACTTTGCTAAACACTCCGTGAATCAAACATTCAGTATAAACTTTCTCTCTAAATGGAAATTTGCATCTATTCCATTTAAACCAAGTTTCTGATAACCACATCAACATATCCATTCTAAGTCATATGAGAATGCGGATGCAAAAGAAGTGTGATTCTTACCCTACGTTACCTCAATTGGAAACCTTTTGTAGAAAAGGTGTTCAATTGAGGCTTAGATCTAAAATCCAGTTTGCATGACGTAATAATCGAATACAGAGCTCGCAAATCTAAATAAAACTCATTTCGACGCGAAATTGCATCACTTCTCAGGCCAAGGCCAAATAACATCCGTCAAACAATAAAAATGTCTGCCACCGAAAAGATAGACGCGTGTCTGACCCCCCGTCTATGGGGTGACAAAAAATGAACAACTAACCAGATCAATGAAAGATAATTTTCGGCCATTGGTTCTCATTGTGTGGCGTTCTGCTTTCATGGTTTTTGTATGATTTTGAGGGGGCCTTCGGTGTACCGAACCAAGAAAGGAGATCTGATTCCTTTTGTGTTGTGGTTGAATAACTACTACCGCTGCTGGAGCGATTGTCTTCCTCTGCGTAGTAGTTCGATCGATTGACATGGTCGCGGGGGACATGGGATGAGCGCGGAAGGGGGCAGTGGCAGTTGAATGATGGAAATATGACTGATGACTCCAAAAGGCGCTGTTGAAGTCTGCCAAATATTTGCATATACTTCACTTTAATGGCGTACGAAACCGCTTGAAAATTTGAGGAACTTGATTCACTCGGTTCGATGATTTCGTGTGGGGGGTTTTACAGTTTTGTCGTGTTGTCAATTTTCAATACAACAATAAGATAACTCATAAAATGTATATTTTCGTTGGCAGGGAAGTGTACATTATTCTGCCAATTGCAACTGTTGTCGTACTCTCTTCGACAAAAACAGGAAATAGACTTTCAATTCCAATCATCGAAACATGCAAATCGATTAGTAGAACTCATACTATGCAACAGTTTAAGGAAAACTATATAACCGCCTCGAACAGGATAACTGGCACCAGCTTGTCGACGACAAGCACAGAATCCATCTAGGCGGCAGCAACAATAGCACAAAAGCTCAGCAGCTGGGATGACTCACGAACACGTTTCCAGGTCATACCATACCACCACTTCACCCAACTGCTCTGGTTAGTGCGGTGAATCGTTCCATTTTCCCTGATCTATCTTCATCTCGGAATCGTGTGCTGTAGGTATAGCTTTTTTATATCGTTCTGATGAGGAATCTGTGGATTCCTTTCGCCCGGTTTATTGAGAAGCATGCCAAGCGGTCCAAGGACACCGGCATCGAGGCGATGTTTTGCTATGAATCGTAAAAAGTTCCGTACTTGCATAAGAATGCAAAAGAGAACCTCCTGCTTTTCACCCGAGGCCGCCCGGTTCATGCTGCAGTGGTAAGTAATTTGATATCATGTTGGAAAATTTGCTACCGGAGAAAATCGAACATGAAACTCAATTAAAAATTTATGTTCCAGCAATTAGATTACCACGACGTGCCATCGGGCTTTCTTAGGAATATGTGGAATGGCAGCTAAATACGGTCCATTGTGCACGACCGGCCAGCATTCAAATCCAGGCTAGAATGTTTAAGTGACTTATGCAACACAATTTGCTCCGCACTATTTGTATATGTATACATAGCAAACACTCCACACCACACTGAGGTGGTTGGTCCGGTTTTCGCCTCCGGGCGCATCTCTCTTCGGAAATAATATCGACGACCCAGCATAAATCATACACTTCATGTGAGCTATGGTCAGTGTGTTTACCATTTCATCCAGGCGAATGTATACAAACCAGGGACATTGCAAGGGTTAAAAGGAAAGGCTTTCACTAACTAACATGTTCCAAGACAAATCGAATTAGAGTTTGTTCACAAACCTCTAACTGTTTATAAACTATCGATAGTTAAGGAAGTGAATTCACTGAACCCCTTATCTAAAATATGCCACCAACTACGCTTATGGCAAAGGCCTGCGTGTTGTTTGGGCGGCTAAATGGTCCCATTTCATGGCATCAGCAGCTCCTATGATGATGGAACGTTCAACCCAGAATAGAACTGTTCAGCCAGTTTCTTCGATCCAGCATCCAAGCTAATCCGAAAATTCCCGCAAGATGCCCAACGAGGCGTGGATTAGTTCTACATAGCTTACATCGTACAGCGATTGAATCCGTCCACCCTCGCACAGCAATGTTGACTGTTGGTTGGAAATAACATTCATATAGCAAACTGTGGGGGCAGTCCGGTGCATCGTGGACTCCGGGAGGTGCGGAAACCGCATTACGGTTGTGAGTTTACATTCGTACTAAGTCGTACACTGCTTAACACTTTCGACTTTGATGACAAATAAATTCAACCTAAATTAGAGTCAATTGTTTGTTCGCACAGTGCCTCTCTCTTCTGCTACCACCAGGCGGGTGCATTACATTTTCAGGCCGTTCGAGAATCATTGTTGCCCCATGTCGCATGCTGATGCTGATTGGGTCTGTCGGTGCGGGAATATGTGATTGCGATTTCTATTTGTGTGGTTTGTTCGATTGATGCGATCAGATATTATTGCGATAAATCTGGCCAATTTATGGTAGCATGTGTCAATCATCATTCTGTGAGCGTAGGCGCCGTTTTTAGAGTCGCTGTGTTGAAATATTTATTGCATTGGAAAAACATAGAAGAAGTCGGTAGTTACAATTCAGAATACCTTTCAACTTTTTGAAAAGGGAGCTTCTTTTTTCTCGATAATTGTTCTACTGGAGCTGTAGAGCTAGATTCTCGGAAGGGCTCCGCGTCAGAATCACTCAATACAATTGCAGAAGAGACGGGAAATGTCACTCACTAAAACACTGTATGAAGGATTACACCACTGTAGAACACGAAAAAATAGGCATATTTCGGGTTTTTTAGATGTAATAAAAAGGTGAATCGAAATCATGTATAATGGGATTTACAATAATATTTAAAAAGCACAAAAAATAATTTTGTCAGGTGATTTTGTCACAATCCAAAGTGAAAAATTATTCGAAAACGGTAAAGCGTACAGCAATTAAATCTTCTGGTATATTTTATGACGACCTAAGATTTTCATTTTAATGCTGTAGTTATAGTGATTAATCCCCTTTGAAGTGCGATTTTTGATGCATTTTTTTCAAGGTATGAAAAACAAGATGGAGTCTTCAAATTTTTTGAAGAACTTGTTTTGCGAACATCTTTACTGAAGACCAAAAATCTCTACTTATAGTACACTCGAAGTTATTGACCGTTGTTTGTAAATGACCCCTGTAAAACATTTTTTCAACATAACTTCTTAAATATCATAGATAAAGCTTCAGTATGTTCGACAAAGTTGTTCGTATTATCAAGATACATATCTTCGCAGAAGAGAAAATCGGTCTATCTTTTGCGATTTAGAAGTTATTGGGTAATTTATGCTAAAATTAGCAATAGTTTTGAAAGTGATAACTTTTGAACGGGCAAAAATAGGCAGCCAGCTCTAGTTGCAATTAGAAACGCAGTATCAACACTATAAAACTCAATAGAGTTTCCTTGTTTCCTGTTGTATGCAGTAGAGTTTTAGATCGTTAAAGAAACTATTGTTTTTCAAAAAACGTCCAAATCTCCGAAAATACTCGAGATAAGAAAAATTATGCGTTAATAAAATTTTTGTATTTTGACGAGAGAATTAACTTCGTAGAACAGCAGAAACTTGTAGGAGTGATAATTGAGAAGATATTTCAAAAAAAGATTTTTGGTGGTCATAACTTTTCAAGCATTTGAAGAAATGACTTCGTGTATTCAGCAAAATATTCGTGAAAGTAATCTCCACAACTTTTTTAAACACGATAGTTCATTTATTTCACCAAACAAAAAAATGTTGAAAAATCTCACTTATAGGAGGATTAATCACGAAAATCATAGCAGCAAATGACAAATCTTGCTATTTTTGATGAGTTGTCCGAAAACACTATTGACGTAAATTTAGCCGTTTCCACGTTAATAACCAATCCCCATTTGAAACACTTTGTTTTTCAAAATTTACCAAGCTACTTTGAAAATATACGAGGTAAGCCATTGTTATAGTATAGAAAGTTGTTTATTTTGATAATTCAAACATTTTTACAGAACATATTGAACTTGTCAGAAATATATTTAAAAAGTTATATCAATTAATCGGCTTCATAGGGATCATCCACAAACAACAAAGATAAAGACTTTGTGTCTTCAGCAAAGTTATTGGCAAAGACTTGTTCTGCAACTTTGCTGAAAACATAATTTTAATATGTGCACTTGCAGGAATGTCGGTAAATATATCTCACTTTTAGGTAAATTAATCATTAAAATACTAACACCATATGAAAGTGCTTGTAATGTTCACAAATGCATACTCCTTACGTAATAATGTCTGAGGAATCGATTGCAGATATTCAAAATGACCATAAAGTACGCTCTCAAACTCGTTTTGCCCTAAATCCCCGTTTCTGTTAGTGCCTATTTTTATAACTGGCTTTAAAACTTGGAATAATACTGAATGTAAGGTATCATAGTTGGTGTTTCTGATGCAAAAAAGATCAAAGATTCTAAAGAAGATAGTACGATTGTCTACATAAAACGCTTCAACCCGTTTCACCCCAATTCTCCCCAAATATTGAGTTTTTAGTTTTCCTTTACTCCACACCTCGGAAGGAGGCTTAATGCCGCGAGGTCTTGGGAATCGATTGCAGATAGTCAGAATGTCTGCATGAAATGCTTAAACCCGTTTTACTCGAATATGCCTCATCCAAAGTAGTTATTTCTGTGTAAAAAAGTCCGGGGAGACAATTGAAGATAGTTAGAAGGACTTCACAAAACTTGAACATTCGTTTTACCCCAATTCATCTCATAACTCAAGTGTGAAGTTAGATCTGACTCTTCATTTCAGAAACAGGCTGAATGCGACTGACCAAATACATTAATTTATAAAACAAAAGTACGGGGAATCGGTTGAAGATAAATAAAAACGACTGCACGAAACATGTGTACCCGATTTACCCCAGTTCCCAGAATTCAACTTAATTAAGTTAATTCCTACTCTAGATTTAAGAAAAAAAGCTGGGTGCAGTATATCAAAAATAATATTTCTTATTAATAAAACCTAGAGAAATTGATTACAGATAGTTAGAATGTCCGTACGAAACGTGTGAGCCCAATTTGTCCCACTTCTTCTCATATCTCATGTTTTAAGACAAACCTGACTAAATTTCAGAAACAGACTAAACGCGATTTTGTTGTACATGAAAATGACTACTTTTCAGCCTCTTTCCGAGAAGTATACCCAGGTTTAACTTCACACTTCAATATCAATTCTTCAAAAGGGCTAATGAGATTTTTATAAACAAACCTAATTCGCTCATTACTCCGCTCTCGAGTCGAATTTCATGAAAGATACACATGAATCAACATCTTTACCGTTGGTAGAATCAATTTCAAATGTCTTCTAGGTTGAAAATATAACAAATTAAGAGAAATTAGCAAAACAAAAGTTTGTTTACAAATCTCATTAGCCCTATTCTAATGTTGATATGGACTTGACCTTTGAGAGGAACTTAGTGTAAAACGGATACATATGTTTCATGCGGATATTCTAGCTACCTTTAATTGATTCCCTGGGCTATTTAACATAAAAAATTACTTTTTATAAGGAGCTTTCAGCCTTTTCTCTGAAATGTGGGGTAAGTTTGATTTCGCACATGTACAAGGGAAAGAATTGGGGTAAAACCGGTAAACACGTTTCGTCCAGTCATTCTAAGTATATTCAATCGATTCACTGAACTGTTTTATATAAGAAAAATTACTTCGGTGAGCCGCTTTCAGCCTCTTTCTGAAATAATGAGGAATGAATAACTTCACACATACAATGTGTGAAGAATTTGGGTAAAACGGGTATACACGTTTCGTGCGGCCATTCTAACCATCTAAAATGCGAGCTAGTGGGTTTTCTCCATATAAATTGTCGAAAAATTCCATACAAACTCCAAGCACGTTGGTCCAGTAGGTAGACTTGCCCGATTTGCTTCAAATTTGGAGCAAGTACTTCTGGTGGAACTAGGAATCGACTCAGGCATGGGCCGAATACGTTTTCAAAATTCAAATCTATTGTACACGTTTCGTGAGATTATTCTAATTATCTTCGATCGATTCTCTGGACTTTTTTAATAACAAGAAATAATAATTTTGGCCAGCTGTATTCATCTTTCTGCCGAGTTATACAATCAGTTTTGAAAATGAGGAATTGGGGAAAAACGGAAATGATAGCGTAGCCTGTGGTCGTTGTAAATACTAGTAATCAATTTTCCAGAGCTTTTTACATAAAAACACCTTTTCTGGTAAACGTCGTCCAGTCTTTTCGTTTTGGGTCCATTTTTTCCCATTGTGCGCTGCTGGTCTAGTCGATGTGAGAGTTATTTTTTCTTAATTATTTTTTTTTTAATTCGTTTATTTGACACGGCTCATAGCGGTAGCTTTACGGAGCCGTGGATCTTTTATACGTTTACAATAAATGTAAAAATAAAAATAAACTATAAATTAATTAATTGGATCTCGTGCGCGCAACTTTTTATTGCGAGCGGAGACCTTTTTTCGCGAGGTCTGTTGGCAAACAGCGTCAGGGGGGTCATTTAATTCTCTCTTGTTTTTCACGTCCCGGTCCAAGCTGGCTTGATGTCCGGGATCAGATGTTCTCCCTTGCTTCTTGCACTTACTGTTGATCAGTGTAAATCCGTCGTCATTGTTACTGCATTCGTTGCCAAAGTTGCTTACAGTTGCTTTTGGGGTGCTGGATGATTCTTCAGCGGTTGTCATTATGGTCTGTGCAACTGCTGCCACAAATTTGGCCACCGTTTGTGGTTCAGGCATTGGTATTGAAAACTCTGTTTTGGGTTGGTTTGCCGTAGATGAGTTGGCAATCGGATGAGATGCGTCTTCCTCTGCATCCTCCGCGCAAGGTTGTCCATGATGAGCTATCTGATTACAATACTTGCACGTAGGAGTTTGCCCTTCATGGGTGCATAGCGTAGTTTGCATAATTGTAGTTCCATGAGTATTGAGTTTTATTGCCAAGTAGGAGGGTATAGGCCTTTCAACCCGCATCCTCACTACAAAAACGCCGTTAGGAGTACCCGAAGAAGTTTCTCCAAGTATCAGGTGTAACGGATTCTACTTCTCCGTATTGCGACATGCATTTTGCAATTGGCTCAGGAGGGATACGAGGTGATAGGTCATATAACCTTACATCTATATAATCATTCTCAATGTATACGGGAATCTTAATTCCAACGTTGTCACTTTCAACCACGTGTTTTAAGTTGTTCTTCAAAACGAAACGCTCGGCTTGTGCTAACGTGTTGAATGATATTAACACTACATTGCGAAGATGATGATACTGAAGGTACAAGACTTCCGCAAGTCTAAGTTGCATTTTTACCTTCAGAAGGTACTCCACTTCACTAAAACTCGGTCGTTTTAAACAAAATTTAAAGTCAACGACCGCTGCGTTGGGTCGGAGTAGAGCTTTTTCGTCAACTTTACTCATGATGGCAAGAATAATCCGATATTTCCTTTGTTCTCGAGATAATGCACACTAGATTGAGAGGCCTGTTGTTCACTTGGCTCGATTGTACGTCTGACTGCGGCAGAAGTAGAAAGTAGACTGGCTGGTTTTCTTAATTATTTTAATTTTTGTTTTTTTTTTAATTGGTTCAATTGAATGCATGGACCTAGACTGTTGGTACCGAGGATAGAGATTTCCGGACGGGCCCGATTCATGTAAATTTCTGAGATCTGAGACGTTTATCTTATGACCGGGGTGTTATCATGTTGGCGAGATCGCGGGCGTAGATTGTTTGGATGATCGCGAGGGGCTCAAACGTTTGTATGCAGATGACGTGATGTTGTAAACGCGTGACCATTCACATATTTGCGTGTGTTCTTGAATAGTCGCGCGAACCGTGAGTCTGATATTTAATTTTCTTAATTGGTCCAACTGAATCCATGGACCTAGGCTTCTAGGATCGAAGATAGACTTCCGGACGTGACCGATTCGTGATCGTTCCCTTTTGAGACCGCATTTGAGAATTTATGAGTGTTGAAACGATCGATTTATCACTGAGGTGTAATCATATTTGCGAGATCGCGGGCGAAGGTGTGTGTGTGAATGGTCGCGAAGAGCTCAAGCGTTGGTATGTTAACGTGTTTTTCGCGTGTGCTAGCGTGTATGTGAATTCGCGTGTAGGCATACGATTTTGTGACCGTGATACCAGTCACATATTCGCATGTGTTCTTGAATGATCGCGGGCCGTCAATCTAAATGTGCTCAAATGAAAATTGATAATATTAAAAAAGTTACAATAATAGAATACACGAAATTGTTCCAAACTAACAAAATTAATGAAAAGATTGAATGAAGAGAATTAATAAAATTAACAAAATGAAGAAACTGAATAAATTATAGGGATTGGAAAAAACAAGAAAATACTAAAATAAATAAAATAATGAAATGAATGACATGAATGTTTAGGAATAAAACAGAAAAAATAATTAATAAAATAAAATTAATAAAACAACTAAAATGAATAATATGGATGAAATTAACTCATTCATCATACCCAATTTTTTTTCTAGCGCATATGGAGTTCAAAAAACTGTATTATCTTAAAAGTGAAACACGAAAAACCTGTTTTGACCATGGTAGGTGCTCCACTAGCAATGCTAGATGCTGCACAATTTTTACCTTCCGATCCTTAGTACACGTTTCCTGCAAAGTTTTAAATAGTTCAATTGGGCGAAACAAGTAGTCGAAGACAGTCTAAATTGATAAGATTGATCAGTTCTCAAAAAAAAATTGAGGCAGCGAAGATATATCAAAACATAATTTTTCCACTGATAATCGAAAATGTCTCTGGCAGCACTGCTCCAGCGAAATTTAATCAGAAGAATTGCAATGACTTCAGTTCTACGGATAATTCTTCTAGCTGTTAGAGCTTAAATTAAAGGGAATAGTCACACTAATTAGCCTTACTTGTTGGGAGGAAATATTGTCCCAACATTATAGCTGTCTGGAAACGTTGTTGTTTATAAACAACGTAAGAATGCAGGGGTTGAAAAATCAATAAAACCAATAGAATGAATAAAATAAACGAAATGAAAAAAAATTATCAAATGGATAAAAAGAAAATAAATACACAGATCAAAATGAAAAATAAGGCGATATTAAAAAAGTTATAGAAATAGAATAAATTAAATCGTGTCTAATTGATATTCTGGAAGAAATGAACAAAATAAATGACTAAAAAAATTAGTCAGATTATCATAATGAAAAAAGTGAATAAAATGAATGAAAAATAGATGAAATGAGCTAAAATGAACAAAATGAATAAAAAGAATGCTGATTAAAAAATGATTAAAATGAAATGAATATATATTTAAAATTAGTCGAATATTTAAAATGAATAAAATAAACAAAATGAATAAAATCCGTGAAATGAACGAACTGTACAAAATGAGTATATATAATGAAATATTGAAAACAACTATTTTGATAAAGCAAAAGAATAAAACGAATTGTACGGATTTGAAAACTTTCTAGTGTTTCCATTCTTTTTTGGTTTTAACCTTTTCGTTTTCGTGTTTCTTTTTTTGACGGCGTTGTTTAAGATTATCTGGTGTTTCTACTTTATTGCTGGGGCTTAATTAGTCACCAGGAAACTGGAATGTTAAATTTGTTTAGGTATCTAAAAATGTCTTTTTGGTTTGGATTTCTGGAAAAGATTTTTGTAAAGAATGAAATTTCAGGTCCACCATTTTAACGCGTAATAGGAAATAGTAAACTGAGATAAGGTCACATATGTTTTCAATTCCCTTAAGGAGGTCACACCACTGTCGAACACGACCAAACGAAGCATTTTTCGGGATTTTTTCCATACGCTATAAAGGGGCGCATCGAGATCGTGTCAAATGATATTTATAGTACTAGTTGTGAAGCACAAAAAATATTTTTTTCAAAAAAATTTGTCACAAGATGGCGGCCGTGCAACTTTTTCCTGTAGCGTCTCTTTTTGGATAGAGTTCACGGCTGCAAACCTATCTCCCGCAATTTTTAACCCAGAACGCAAAACTACAGTTTTTCAATTCCCTATAATAATAGCAAACGACGTACGTACGTAACGTTTTTTCGCGAAATGGCGCTCGTTTTAGTGAAAAATCGCTTAAAGTTTCATTAAAAATCGGCGCAAAATTAAAGTAACCAATAAAAAAATAAAGTCCTACATACGTCGCTGGAGAAATCAATTTTGAATATGCTTTAAAAATTTCAAAACGATCAAAAATCATTTGTTCGAGTTACGTTTCCGTCCAGCTCAAAAATATGGTTTCGAGAAAACGCGGTTAAAGTTTTCAATGCGCTCGGAGTATACACAAGAGCTGTTGCGGCAGTATTGAAAATTCCAATATTCAGCATTGATTGTCGCCTGCGGTTGTTTGGTATATCATTTTCAAGACCTTAAAGCATATTTTAGGATATCGAAAAAAAAAAGATTTTTGGAAAATTCTACACTGGTGTAACCCTATAAACAGAGAGCGACATTCATTAATATCTGTTAATGGTATACGTTTGCATTGAAGCAAATAGCATGACGTGTGAAGTGTCTAGGCTATGTTGGCGATATTGTCCATAGTACATACATTCAATCAATTACAATGCAATCTCTTTCCAGCCATCCTTACGAATAGTTTCATTCGGAATTCTCATTCCGGAGAGATGGATTAATAAGTCCTATATAAACCAGTAGCATGAAAAGGAAAATGTTCAAACTATCATAATATCAGAATAGTATTTCAATTCCTGGAATAGCAAGTGGCTATTGAATCTGTTTCAGGACATTATCCTATATGCTCTTTTAAATGTGTTTTAAAGAGGAATCAATTGTTCTCAAATTAGACGCCACTAATCAATATCAATAATTGTAAAACCTTTCAGTAATTTATTCAAAAAAAATCTCTCTTTTCCCAATAACAGAATGAGAGCAGTTCTGAGAAAAGGTAACTAGTTTACAATACATACCATCATCTACCCTAAAAAACTCGATCTATTAAAATTTTTAATCAGGGTCTCGTTCATTTTACAATATCTTGAAAATCATCGTAAATCTTATCACTTCCGGTGAAAATAATTTGATACCTATTCAAAAGCAGACACTTTTCAGCCTAGAGCTGGGTATGAATATTTAAAATTTAGATTAGCACCAGCGCAAACTGGATAGCGTGTATCGTATAAGCACAGCAAGCTGCTCTATACTGGTAAATCCAGACACCCTAGACTCAATCTCTGTCTAATCTTCGGCTAGTCCAATTAAATGCAATCGTTGCTTTATCAGATCCGATATTAGAATTGGTCTTGGCGTAGAAGCTGGAAGCATAAATTTTCGTTCAAATTTTAACGTCTTATTTGAAGTGTCTCATAAAAATTCAAAAACTGACAATTTGAGGCATGAAATAAATTAAAAAGTCAACCCAAAGATTAAGATAACCTGTCGCTGTAATGAAGAGATGATTACTGGAATTGAAACATTTCTCATGTTTGTTTGCGGCACCCACTTACCACCTGTATCTAAAGTTAGGGGCGTGATCTACGTCATAGCATCACCAATGTCAGCGGTATACAGTATGAAGCTGCTCCAGTTTCCGCTTCTCCAAGTACACCTTCACTGAAGGGTATTCCCAGTTGGTACTTGAATATTTACCGACAGCATTTCAATTAACAAATTTGGCCATCCCAACCAGGCAAGGACGGAAAGTACGTAATGTTCAAATATTTAGATTGTGTGGTTTTAATTTTCACTCCTGGCAGCTTCGGGTCCTGTTCAAATATTGCTCGAGCTGACGCAGAGGGTCGACAGTTACTGAAAGTAGATACATATTCGAGAAGGCACGTTGGGGACGTACCTTCAATGGTAGATGGGGAAAAGTTTCTGAATACAAACTGAATGTTTTTATGCGGCTGCCAAGAGTGACCTCGGTGTGGTGCAAAGTTGTGCTGCTGTTCTCTTCCGGCAGGTAATGGTTGATGAAACGGTCAAACAAATGAATATGCATCGCACAAACAGCCGCGTCGGATGGGAGGTCAAAATTAAACGATGGGAATTGGTCGAAATCCCGCTGGTTTTGAATATATTATAATACATTATATTTGTTCGGTAGAAATTAATGAGTCTTAGCATGCACGCATGTGTTATTGAATGGAAGTACTCTGATAAAAATCTTGATTTATTACGAAGCGCTTACCGATGGGCTGGATCACACACGACGTCGAATAATCTGTAATGAAGAAAAGGAAAATCTGTTAGAATTTGGTTGTCTTGAAGACTTCGGTTTCGCATATAATAATTTAATCGATATCAACGTCATAATCTTTGGGAAAACAATCTGTGTAAAATATTGAAGCCCTAAAAACCTTTCAGACTCAATTTTTTTAAAGAATCTTTTACTACATTTTTTACTTTACTTATTTCGATTATATAAATCTAAGCTTAGGATCATTCGCCTGTTCTTCCGGGTTAGAAAAACCTCTTCTAGAAGAATCTCTAAACCCTATGTGAGCTGCGCACAAAGCAATCTTCGTCGTCCTATTAACGTGAGGGTTTATGAGTTAACTTTAATGCACTGTCTCGAAATTAATTGATTGATTTTATTTAAATAATATATATCTTACAATTGCGAGATATTTTATGATCTCATTGCACCACTTATTGTAACAAGTCGCCGCCAACCCTGATTAACCTTGCTACACATTTGTATGATTTATCTACCCATTTCCTCATTTTCCTAATCAACTTATTCGAACCAGGTCATAAATCAATTAATCTCTCTTCTTAACTGCAGTGAAGAAAGGGTTTTATTCCTCTTCCCGGGTCACACAGTGGACATAACTTTTCCTCACGTTTGCACCCGGAAAGCACAATTAGAGTTGTGCAGCTATTTACACTGGAACTGGCATACTCCTGCTGTCGGTGTGAATTAACCAAGTTTCAATTGAAAAAAAAAACCCTTCTCTTCAAATTTTTAGTTCGAATATTAACATTTTGAGTATTTTAGTAGTATTTTTGAGAACCCGTAATCGCTTATAATAAAAGCAAAAACTATGGCTTCCTGTAAGATGACTAACGCCAAAACGGGTTCAGCACCCATAGGGACGAAGGAAAAAGTAAACAAAATTCCCGACACGTCTGGAGTCCAACAACGTTCAATAGCCAGCAGTAACATTAGCTGCATCGGTTCCGATGCCCTTGCAGGCACGGCTCCGTTTATCCACCCGTCCGTTTAGTTGCACTGATGGAAGTTGGCCATCATCAATTAACTTTCTCCCTGCCCTGGCTATGGCCACAGTTATTGTTGGTGTTGACCCGGGTGCCAATGATGTTAGCTGTAGCGCCCGTGTGCTCTTATGGCGCGAGAGACGACATATTGCACAAGTTGACCTTTCGACCCCTTCCTCATTTCGTTGGCCGTTGAATGATTTGTTTTTTTTTTCTTTTTTTTCAGGCCCGTTTCACTCGCTGTATTCTTCGGCTGATAACATTTTTTGTTAAACAAACGTGGCGAAGGTTGCGAGTAAATATTTGCGTTAGTCAAATGATGTTGTTTTTTGAAATATTTGTTATCAAACATTGCTGCTTACTAAATAGGATGACTAATGACCCAATTATTTGGCACGCTTGAATTTGTTTATATTCAATATGATGCAATTTTTCTATATTACACTATCTAAAAACAGATAGATGCAAACAGTCGAGTTAATTACGAAGTAGGTAATTACGAGTTATATTATTTTGTAAACAAGTCTGCATCATGTGCATCATAAGATTCCACTCTGTGGTCATGGTCATCCACCTGTGATATGGATCTCCTATCATAAACGCTTGTGTTACGAATAACCTTAGTGAAAATTAGTTAATCAAACCCGGTGAAATATTTGGTCGTATGTTTAAAGGGAACTGGAAACCGAAGAGTGCCGTTCTCCAAGTTAGGAGCGGCTAGAAACAGCGACTTTCCCAGAGTGATCGTCTGAAGACGCATCACATAGATACGTTTTGCAGTCCTGGTAGAGGTAATAACCTGGTAATAACACATCATCAATAAACAATTCCGAAAGATATAAATGAAGATACTAGATGGAACAGTGGATAAAGAAAATAGGCAACAAGGCAGCCGACTGGGTTAAGAGGTGTGACGAGATCTAATACGAGTATACAGGTAAATGTTTAGGTGCCAAATATTTTATTTTACCGCGAGTTGCTTATCATGTTTAATTACTGTGAAAATACATTATTCAATTAAGTAATTTGCGTTGGTGCCCAATTTTGTCTCGGAAAATTAGCGGTTACTTAATTTAATTATCGCCACAGTATTGTCGAATACTAGAGTTTCACATCTATATAATCATCTATATAAATTCAAATGTCTTTATCCTATGAAGATTTTCCAATTTCTTCGCAATGGATAGAATATTGGTGTACAATTCGGTAGTTTATTGCGTATACTTTTTCACCGGCGATCAGTTCATTGTTCTGTTAAATGTATTAACCATTTTATTACTCACCTACCGTTAGTCGTACCACCCTAAAATGAACCCAATCATTTTAGCGGCTCATTTGTTTACTTTTTCCAGCAGAAGTTGCCCGATACTGTTTACCAACGATATCAACCCGTTTGCGTTTTGTGGTAATTTCACAGTGTCCACAGTGGTTTTCCAGTGTTTTGCTGCCATTTCAGAACAAACAGAACGGCACTAAATTGCGAAGGAAAGTATTCAAATCAACTCGATGTACAGTGGCGCCACTTGGAAACGTCAAAGTTTCGCTTCGCTGCCGATCCCAGCGCCAGTTAGACTCTGACAACCGGTGCGTGTCGTACCGATTACATATCGCGTGTTTACGAAAAATATTTAACCAGTCATCATCGACTGACTGCAAGCTTGATGGAACGTAAATATTGTGCGCAGTTTTTGCTTATGTTTGCACTGCCCACGAAATGCGGTAGTGGACTGTCGTGTGCCCAGGTGAATAATGTGAGATCGAAATTGCTAAGGCTTTTGGTCTATCAATAATCTCGATATGGAGGCGCTGTTGGGAAAAATGTTAAAATGACGTCAGAGCAATAGTACGAAGGAGACTCGTACTACTGGCAGAAGGGGCAGTCGTATCGAAAGGAGCGCGAAACCACGTTTTAAAAATTTGCGGTTGGCTTTAAATAAACTTTTTAATCTACTAGTTTTATTTTGAAACCTATTGAAACACTCCCCACTGAGACGTCCAAAAAATTGTTTCAAAATCGTTCAACACGGGTCCAACGATGGATGTTTGTTGAACGGTTATTTGTACGTTGTCCAAATTGGTCCAACGAACGTCCTTCATTGGACGATTTTGAAACCAACCGTTCTAAGAGGGTCACATCAGACATCGTCCTGTACATGGGCAACATCGAACCCGAAACCGGTCGACAAAAAAAGATAATTTTTAAATCCTTTTTATTGTTAATATGAACTATAACGGCCAATTTCTTCACTTGGATGAAAACCGGTTTTCGTTGAAATCCGGTTTTCGGCTAATTGGTCACCAGCGACCTGAAAACTGGTTTTCAGCGAAAACCGGTTTTCATCCAGTGAAGAAATTGGCCGTAAGAGTTTTGTCATGTCTCGCGTCGCGTTTTTGTGAGTGTAGACTAAGTGCTTAAGGTAGAAAAGCCCCAGATTAATCCTATCGAAAAAACCAGAAAAATTGATCGATAGCTACTTGTTTCGTTCAAATACATGCCATAAATAAACAATAAAAATAACCTTTGCGATAATATTGTAGATTTTCTTACAAAATTTTATCTTTTATCAGCTCTATCATTCAACAAATTACAAACTCCAACGTTCATTGCTTTGGGAATTTCAAATGAATGTAATTTGAAAAGTTCCTGGCCTAAGTGATAATTCAGGGCTACAAAACTATGCACTATCGTTGGGTAGATGCTGCTCTTGAACGTGAAAAATATTTTTTTTTGTCAAACTATGCATATGTCTGTTAAATGGTTCCGGCTTAGTTGCGAATTGCGCTGGGATAACAGATTATTTTGCTACAACCCAAAATAATCTGTTTTCAATACGCAATTACTCCGGAACCATTTAACCGATCCTATGATATTTCGCTACTTTCTTCAACAATAATGCGAAACTCAGATATCGGATATATTTTGATTACTCTGGGAGTATATTCCGAATTCGATACCGTGGAGAATGATGCGGCTTATGCCGAACTGAACCAAACCGTGTAACGAATCAAACTGCTTATTTAAGTCCAGACGCCTCGAAGGACGCGACTTTTTTTTGGTTCACTTTTTTACCGATTAGTTGTTTACATCAATCGCTCCAACTATTTTCAATTTTTGACGAGATTTATGAAGTTTTTATCGTTGTTTATCGCATTAATCGAATGAGAATTGTGTTTTTACCGTTGTTATTGTGCAGTTAAAAGTGTCTCCTGTTTGTTTTTGTTTTGCGAAAAAACCAGCGAAGAATGCAATCAAGTGAACTTCTGTGATTTAACCACCAAACCTTTCCACCGAACGCAGCGCTATCTATATTTCATTGTTCGCATTCTCAGATCGGAACGCATTATGGCAAGTGCATGCGATCACTGCGCGAAAACCGTCAAATCGGACGACGACTTTATCGAATACATTGGCTTTTGCAAAAATGTGGTGCATATGTAATGTGGGAAACAACTTAACAAGCCGTTTTTGAAAAAAACTTGCGGAAAACCCAAATTTAGTTTGGATGTGTAATGTATGTGTTAACACATTTAAACTGATGAAATTTCCTCGCTTTCGCGAAAACGCTTGGATTTGCTTGGATGTGTTATCGCTGCTATCGCTGGGAAAACGAATGACGTCTGTGCTGGACTAAAGGCCGAGTTATCCAAAAATAACCAGAAAATATCGCGCCTCGCTAGGAGAGTTTCAACAGCTACTCCAGTCCGGCCAAACTCCGGTACCTCTCGACCACCTCAGAAATGTCGTCGCGAGGATGGCCCTGATCCGAGCAGTATTCTTGTCGGTGGTCGAAAGCTAGTCGATAATAGCAACATGCTCACGGTTCCACCTCCCACTCCCAGTGTTAGCAAGAAGACTATTGAAAAATGTCCAGAGAAGGACCAAATCGCTACGAGGGGATAAAGGTTATTTCGCTTGTAAAAAAGACAGACATCAGTTCTTTGAACTTCATAACCTTCAAAATTGGAGTTCACCCAAAGTACCGTGATGCTTGTTGAGGATAGCCGTACCCAGAATATTTAATCCCCGCCGACTGATTTTCCTCCGCCACCAGAAGGAGCATGTACTCCACTAATGCAACCCGGTCCATCAACAACCCTGCAGAGGACTCCGTAACGATTGGCATTGCCACTATACCAAGCTACACCGAAGGAGTGTCGATGCTGATCACATACTGGGACGGAACGCAATTGGTACTATGAAAGCCCTTAATCCCCCTGCTACAGTCGAGCCCTTGCAACCAGTGTTCAGCAGTCGTTCCGGTCCTGTATGTGTGGGTGGAGAAGCTGTCTTCCAAGCCGCCTTTCACGTCAAGTATTATACAAATTATAACGGTACTGCGGTAGAACCGATTCACGCTTCCAGCTAATCGTCCGATTCTCGCCGTAAGCTACTACCATCCAGTTCCTGCTCTCTGCATCGCACCATCGGGGTTCAATGCATACTGGGACGCACCGCAGTTGGTACTAAGGAAGCCGTCGATCTCTCCGCCACAGTCGAGCAATTGCAGCCAGCGATCATCCGTTGTCCCGGTTCTGTGTGTGGGATGGGTGAAAGGATCTTCCAGATCGCCACAACTGGCAAGTGTACCTCTGATTCGAACACTTCAAGCGCTGATGTATTCTTCGCTTCCAGTAATTTGCCTTTTGCTTCGACATCTTGTGACTGTTAAAATTAAGATTCAATATCAATAAATTCATTTTAGCGTGTAGAAGACTGTAGAACTGTCACTTAATGTTAGGCACGTATTTTTTTCATCAGTTATTAGGATTTTACATGCTATGATGTGTAAAATTAAATATTGTGACTCTTTTGATGTAAAACTTAGGCTGAATGACCTAGGAAAAGCCGAACAACTCACATTTTTACATGTAATTACATGTAAATTTATGTGAATTGGGACGCTCCTTTTATGTGCATCTGGCAAGACGTAAAGTTACACGACTTTTTTTTTGCTGTGCGTCGACGATGATCGTCGCATTCCGGGGCAGTTGATTCGGGTTGCCTCGAATCCCCCACCATAGGCGACCAAGCGACCGTAAGCCATTCTAATACTGTTCGTGGGATTGAACAAAGGAACTACCAACACGCTCAAAATGGCAATATGGCTTCGCTATCTGTTAAACCTGATCCGTTATCCAATAACATCGAGGTTTACTACCAGAATGACGGACAGCTATTTACTCGCGACCACGGGCTGCTGTTATAACGTCATTGTCTTAACCGAAACGTGGCTCGACAACTGTACTCTGTCTCGCCAGGTGTTTAGTTCAACATTCGATGTCTACCCCTGTGACCACAACGCCCTCAACAACTACAAGACATCGGGTGGTGGTGTACTTATCGCAGTTCGCCATGGTATAAAAGCCCGAGTGATCAACGATAAGCGGTGGGCGAGCTCCGAGCAAGTGTGGATATCAGTGAAACATGCCGATCGCAATCTGTTCCTGTGTATCATGTATTTTCCATCTGACAAAATTCGTGATTACAGCCTGATCGATATACACCTTTTCTCTGTTTGTTTCATCACCTCGATCGCTGACCCGTCTGATGATATGGTTATACTGGGTGACTTTACCTTACCTGAGTTAACGTGGTGCCAGGCAAGTAATGGATTTCTACGATTGGATATCAAAAAATCTGCGCTTATCAACAATGCCAGATATATCTTGGACAACTACAGCAGTGCAACTCTTCGGCAAATTAATAATGTCATCAACGAGAATGGACGTACATTGGCCCTCTGCTTTGTAAGTGCCCGGGACTACGCTCCGTACTGCTGCACTGCTCCGACTCCTTTAATCCAGCATGTGCATCATCATCTCCCGCTACATCTTGTACTCGCTGGTAACCTAGGAGTAAACTTTGAAGACGCCTCAAGTTCATTCGTCTAAGATATGAACTGTTGTTGGATATAAACTGGGACGAAAATCTTAACACTGACAACACGAACGAAGCAACGATGACGTTTTCTAATATTTTAACTACCTATTTGACCACCATGTGCCAAAACGAACAATTAGTGCCAATCAACACCCTCCCTGGCAATCAACCGTCCTTAGGCGACTAAAACCTGCCAAACGAGCTAAATTTGAAAAAAAAAAATTCTCGAAACATAAGACATTACGAAACCATTACTTTCAACTCAACCACGAATAAAAACAGCAATACAGACGCGTTTTTTTAGACACCAGTGAAATGTCGAGCGTCAACTGGAATTTAAGCTCAAATCGTTTTGGAAGTATATAAACGAGCAACGTAAAGAATCCGACTTACCATCTTGTATGTCATTTTTTGGAGTTTTAGGCTCCGACACTAAGAAAATTTGTAAAGTGTTCTCCTACAAATTTTCAAGCGTTTTTTTTCCGACGAGAGCCATCCACCACAAGTAGCTGACGCCGCCAACCTAACTCCTTCCCTAGGACGAACCATCAACCGAATTTGCGTCGATAATGCTGCAATTTTTGCTGCAAATTCCAAGCTGAAATCATTTAGTTCCCCGGGCCCAGATGGCGTTCCCTCGATTTTGACGTAGGACTACGTCTTTGTTTTCGATATGGAGGTGCACTTTGCAAATTCTACAAAAATGCTATGTAACGAAAAGTGGTCCAATTTTAAATGCATATAATTCAGCCATCTCATGATAAATTTTCAAATTTTTTGCGCATATCGCCCCAAAATACTTCTAAGAATAGATTCCAATAGATAAACCCAAAGATTTTTGATATCATGGCATTAAAAATTTAAATAATGTACAACCTAGTCAAAATATCGCGCATTTACACACAGAAGATAGCGATTCCCAAGTCTGGCACGACAGATTTGTGTACCTAGCGCGCTACGCTTCTATGACCGACGTCATCATCGACTATCTAAAGAACGGATTTAGCCGGACAAGCTCAGTTGACTGTTGAACGACAGGCGGAGCAGATCACAGTGCTGTGTTTTCACAGCTAGTGTTGCTGAGTTAGAAGTCCGTTACACTGACTGTGGAGATACGCTATCCAGTACCGTCCAACACACGACTGAGTTTGTCCGTTCAAACACTATGCTTTGTTTTGTGTTGTGCTCGTTTCCAGCGCACTTTTATGTACAATCTCGAACACAATTAATTATTCGTACACAAAATCGCTTTTACATTCGAACTCCATTTGCAAACACGGTTAACATAGTGTCGTGGTACTAGTTGTCTCTTTCGCTCTACCCATCAGCGTTGACTCATTTTGCTTTGTGCGGTTGGGTTCAATGTTTGAGGGGAATGTGTTGGTAGGTATATCTAATTTGTTAGCAGGGTTACCATATTCACAGATTTTTCTGTAACGTCACAGATTTTTTCACAATTTTTGATCAGAGATTCTTTTTCTCAGATTTTTGGCATTTTAATGAAAATTTCAGATTTTCACAGATTTATGAAAATATTGTGATTTTTTACAGATTTTTCGGAAATTTGTCACAGATTTTTTTTCTGTTCCAGTTATCACAGATGATAAAAAGATATTTTTGACCGAAACACAAATTTCAATGTGGCATCCCTGTTTGTTAGCGGTTGCATACATAACCTGCATGATAGCAATCTGTGCTGTCGTTGTGCAAAGACGAAAACTTTCTTAGCAACAAATTTACGCGGATCGATGGAAAGCACAACGAAAGTTTATTATTTACGTTCGATCAATTCATTGATTCATTTCCACTTCACGTGATTCATCTCCACTCAGCCTATCCTATTTTGATTCTGCTAATAGGTAGTAGTAGGTGTAGTATACAAAGCCTATTTATGAATGAATACACTTCCACTCGAAAAACCGTTACAAAAACGCTTCTAAGTCCATATACATTTTTTTTCGATTTTTACAATTTTTAAAAGCTGATATTGTGCTATAAAGACTTAGTTCCAGATATCAGTTCGGTTTCGGTTTTGTGTCTTCTTTCTTCAGATCTTCTCAAATAAGTTTAATCGGATTCGATCACCTACTACAAAGGAAATGACCTGATAACCAAGAAGGTTTGGTTCAATATGTAACATTCGATGTTGATTGCTTGTGCTTAAACTATACGTAAGAAATATATTTGATTTATTGTTGCTCTAAGTGTACTAAGAAAATAAATATTTTAAATTAAGTAGTATAGTCGTACGTCTACAGTTCGTGCAGCCCCATAGGGCTGACCCTTGTAGTTTTTATCAAAAAGTGCATCAGTGGGCTTCTTGAAACACTTCGGCGAGTCTTCGTGCTATAACTCACTAATGAAACATTCCCTTCCTGCTGGAAAGCAACGCAAATGTTCCCAGTTCATAAAAAAGGAAGTAAATCGAACATTAATAATTATCGGGGAATCTCGTATCTAAGTGCCGTATCAAAACTAATTGAGCTGGATATTTTAGACACTATTTTCTTTCACTGCAAACACTATATCGCAGACGACCAACACGTTTTTATGCCTAAACTATCGACAACGACCAACCTGCTCTCGTTCACAACATATGTACTCGATGTATTCCCTGGCGGATTGCAGCCTTTTACAAAATCAATCATGATCTCGCAATAGCAAAGCTGGACAAACTAGGTATTCATGGACAACTCCTGCGCTGGTTTCGTTCCTACCTCGATGGAAGACAACTCCAAATCAGTATTAAGGACTGTCTATATGCACAATTCTTCGCTACATCCCACAAGGAAGCCATCTCGGTCCAGTGATATTTCTCCTCTACTTTAATGACCCACCCTTTCTTTTGCCGGCGATATGAAATTTTTTCGACAAATTCGGGATAAAACCGATGCCGAGTTTCTTCAGAGTGAACTGGACAGTTTTAGTACATGGTGTCATCTTCAACTTAAGCATTCCAAGACACTCTCACGTGAAGGATCTCGGAGTCATCATGGATACGGCACTAACGTTCAAACCACATACATCATTCACTGTGGATAAGGCAAGACAGCTTGAATTCATCTTCCGAATAGCGAAAAACGTCAGGGACATATACTGTTTAAAATCATTTTATTGCACGCTGGTTCGCTCAACACTAGAATATTGTTCTGCTGTTTGGAATCCATACTACCAGAACGGCGTTGACAGAAACGAGGCCATTCAACGCCGGTTCATCTGCTTTGCACTCCCACATCTTCCTTGGAAAACAGATTTCAGTTGCCGAGCTACGAAAACCGTTTTCAGTTAATACAGCTCGACGTTCCAAGCATTCGGAGGGACTGCTCTCGAGCCTTGTTCGTCACGGACTTACTATCTGCCAGGGTGGATTGCCCTACAATCCTCGAACACCTGGATCTTTAAGCTAGCGTTCGAGCTCTACACAATAACTCTCTTCTGTGAGTCCCGTTCAGGAGAACCAACTATGGGAGCCAGAGCGCTGTTATTGGACTTCAGAGGGGTTTTTAACAGTGTGGCGACGGCTTTTGACTTCAAGCTGACGAAGAATTCGATTAAAGCTAAAAAAATGTCAATAGGGATCTTTAGGGGTATGCGGATTACGGCATTTTCTGACGCAGGTTATTACTGTGAATTAATATCTCAAACCAATTTTTTTTTAAATTGTTTCCTTTTAGGACAATAACATATCCAATCTCATGAGACTGGTACAACTTTATAGGTTGCCTCATCAGATCTACTATAGTTTGCATATGAAACTTGGGATTGCAAGCTGCTAGCGGATTGCAAAAGTACCAAACCATGCTGTGTGGGGTGCTGTCCCGGTTAACAATAAGGCGAACGAACATGTTTGCAAATACGTCCTTTAGTAGGACAACTGTCCGTTCGTTAGCTGAATTTAATTTGGTGATTTTTAATTTAAAAATCCAAAAGGTTTAAAAAGGTTTAAAAACAATGTTAGTTTACTGGTAAGGACACCTGCTATCAATACATATGAAAAACTGAGAAAATTTTTCCAAATTAAAGATCCCTATTCTGAAATGTACAAATAAACAATAAACAGTCAAAAACAACATCAAGGGTTCTTTTCATATCCACCAAAATTATCAAAAAGAGCAATTTAAAAGTGCCCTATTTAAACTTGATTACGTTGAATATATGAATTAATTCCGATCCTGACGTATGAAAGAAAAACGCAATTTTTCATCATTTTCCATTCACTTTCCAAAAAACAATATGCTGTCTCAGCATACTAAAGCTTTATAACGCTCCCAAAGTTCGTTTATGCAATTCAATCAACTAATTTTCAGTATAAAAATATTTCAGCAAATCGGATCGAGGCAAAATAAGTTTATGAAGTGAAATCTAAAACCTCCGAAACATACATAAAAACTGCCATGTGCGTAATAAATATAACACCCAACACCATGTTTCCAAACAATCGATCCTAAAGACAATCACATCAATCAAGTCCCGTTGCAGCCACGCGTTTCCTCTATCTATCCGTCGTGTAGACAAGTTAAGATAATACCCCAGTCTTACCGGCTCATTATAAACCCATTCCGCTGAAGCCGCGTGGAACCACACAGAAAACACGATACGTGACAATGCGTGTGTGTGAAGATAATACCAACCAAAAGCAACATAGCTCAGGACTGCGGTTGGGAGAATTTATCGTCGCACTGGATTGAATCGTTCGATGTCGCGAGGCTGACTGTCTGAAAGAGTCGCTTTTGGTTGTTCCATACTTGTAATCCATGAGGTGTGAAGTGGCAGCTGAGTTTATTCCCCTTCAACGAAAAAGCATTACTGATTTCGATTATTCCTGATTCCGCTTTGCACGCAGAAGAGCTTTAGAATTCAACATGAGAACGAGAATCTATCCGTCGTCGGTGGCTGGCTGCCACTGCTGCAGATCGTTACCATCGTCATCACCATCATGAATCAAAAGGCCATAAAAGCGCAAAGCGTTCCCCCGATTGAACCGACGCGAGTCAGTCAAAGCGCTAACCGGGAGGCCCAAAATGCCACAACAGACGAAGCGATTGAGAACAAAACAAAGTGACAATCATTTCGATTCCCACTTTCAAAAATGCCAAATCGAGCATTCTCCTGACGGCCAGACGCATATGCGCATAAAATTGTCCATCTGGAACATGCACGGCGGGACTCGCATGTTTCCTCACATGGTCATGTATATCTTCATCGGCACAGACTAATCGCGAACGGTAGGCAAAGACCACAACAACAGTTGGCAGCTCTGCGCTTCTGTCGGTGGAGGCGTGATGCCCTAGAGAAAGAGTACTTTTTTGTGCTTTTTCATTAACCACTCCGCAAATAATACAAGCGACATTTGTGGCAATCATGGCACAGAACAACTGCTAGTGATGAACTTTGAATGGCTTCGGGCGAATGGATGGGAGACTCCGCCGTGCGTACGTACGTGTCAGAAAAGGTTACGTGCTCATTTTTGTGTTAGGTCTAACGATTATTAGAGCACAATGTGATGAAAATAGATTCGACTACATCTTGGGGTTGAGGTGATTTTTGATTAATTTTGTTATAGCATATAAAGTTTGCCTTAGCTAAAATTGTTATTTTTTTGCGATTTGTAGTAATGCTGACAAAGTTCGACTCCTACCAGCAGAAGACAAAAGATTAGTTAGTAAGATTCTAAGCCTGTTTCTAATGACCCTGCCACTTCTAGTTCTGTACATTTCACATCCTTGCTCGCATTTGAGTACTATGGCTCCAAATTTTCATAACTTTTCCTACTCAGTAATCTCAAGCTAATTGAATGTCGTTAAAAAGTAAAAAAAGTAAAATGGTTAGTTATTCAGATATTTTACGTGTATCATGCGTATTTAACAAACGGCGCCTCATTTTTCATAAGTTGGTAAGTCCATAGGAAACAACAACTTTTTATGGATCGTTTTACAATTCTTTATGGATTATTTTAAATATTTTATATGCAAAAGTATATTTTCCCATTCTATATTAATCACTCAAATATTACGAAGATCCGTTGATTATTTTGAGAGTTTTTACTAAAAATGTAAATAAAAGTGATACGTCATAGGTGTTTTTTTGATCACAGAATTTGTATGACGTGTCATAATTGTACATAGAAAATTTTCTATACAAATAAAGCATCAATTATTAACCTCTATTCATATCTTCGGTTTTATTTGGTTTAGAGACGATTGGTGAGATACATTTTAACCTTCTGGAAGTCGCGCTAGTGCACTGAGTGCACGCTGCTCTGAAAATCTAGCGAAATCGTCTTAGCGCACCAGCGGCTGCTCGTTCAGTGGGCCATTTGCGCGACTTCTGGAGGGTTGAAGGAAATTGGTCAACGAATCTAGAAAAATAGTAATTTTGGGTCACAGTGTTGCCAAACATGCAATATTTCCAGTTTAAAAGTAGAACTGCATTTTTCGCGCAACACATGTATTTTGTTCTGAAAATTATTATGTCATTGTTTTCCTTAGATATTTATACACATAGAGGTATCCAAAACTGCAATAAAATTTGAACCAATCCTAATATACAGTGATTTAGAGCAAAAAAAATGCACGTCACGCTTCTCGCTGTATTTCAGTACCCTCGAAAAATTTCAATATTCTGAAAACGCCACTTTGTAAAAAAAATTGCAGAAAAGAAATGTGGCATATTGGACACCGTTTACCCCAAAATGGCGTTTATCATAAGATAGCACAACAGCGACGAACTATGACCAGCGCTCAGTCAGTATTCAGCATACATTTAATAATAACAGCAGCATTCGATTCCTCAAGTGACAATCAACCAAACTACCTCCAATCAACAAAATTGACAACCATAATGTAACACCGCAAAAGGACAAAATACTACAACACAGCCACTAAGAAATCACTGTAACAAGATAGGCCTACTCAGTAAAGCACACACCTTGGGCCGTTTCAAAAAAATGAATATTAATAACAAACTCCATTTCATGTAAGCTGATTTTCCACAATGTTAATATTATTGCGTTAGGCGCTTAAGCGCCACCTTTACTAGGGCTTATGTAAAAATAACAATTTTTGAGAAAACTGGTTCGATCACGATTTTGTGTAAGGACCAGGGGTGGACGAGAAAACCGGTGCACAAATGTCATTATGATCATCGTGGCCTAACAATCCAGGTGCTCCGAATCATGACTGAAAGTGCTTCAGAGTTCCATATTGTTCGATCTTGGGTCGAAGCTTCCGTATCTTCCTCGATTACGCACAGCCAGTGAGTGCGGGTGTGCCATGTAGTCGCTGGCCTTCTCTAGGTTCTCAGCTGAGCCCAATTTTAGCTGATCTCTATTTCGGCATTCGCGCTACATGTCCAGCCCACCGTAGCCTGTCGAGTTTTATCAGCCTGCAGATGTCAGCATGTTAATACACTTAATTGTACCAACTGGCTCATGAATCTGCTCCATTTCTATTGAGAGGCCAGGCATTAAGAGCACAATTCTTCATTCAAACAAGCCGCTACACGATAGTGCGTCTTCTTCAACGACCACCCTTCATGACCGTATGGAAAGAATCTACGAGTTGTATAGGGCAAGCTTAGTCGGCGTGTATAGGACTTTGGCTGACTACGCAAACTTGCGACTAACATCGTTATCACATATCACTAGTTTTTTAAACTAAATTTTCATCTTCGACAATTGTCGCACAGTTAAAACATAAAAATAATTTATCTTAAATTTCTAATTGCCTTCTCAAAAATCTGTTTCGTGATAATTGAATCGTAAAGTTGACAAACTTCATTAACAACCTGCAACAAATGGCTGGTGGTTCGTCATGACCGCAGAGTGGTTCGTAGACCGTATTTTTCCCAGTTAGCAGATCAAATGCAAACATGTGATGCATCTAAACTCAGTGCTCAGCTATCTAGATCAATTAGCTTGCAGCGACCGCGGTATGGCGGTATCAAGTGAG
This sequence comes from Topomyia yanbarensis, assembly GCF_030247195.1. Taxonomy (NCBI): domain Eukaryota; kingdom Metazoa; phylum Arthropoda; class Insecta; order Diptera; family Culicidae; genus Topomyia; species Topomyia yanbarensis. The sequence continues at coordinate 73,640,741 of NC_080672.1, forward strand.
CAACCCTCCAAGGTAGTCGATTTAGAGCCTATTTCAGGAAAGACTTCCGTTCAGTCAGGAAAGAATTTATCAAATGTGTAATCCAAAGCGAGGGATCCATGCAACGCATTTTTGCGACAGTCAGCTATGAAGAGCTTTATCAAAAGTCTAGAAGAAATCTATATACGCTGCATCAATCTGGAAGCATTTTTACAATTTTGTCAATTCAAAAACAAACGTTATTAGTTTGGAAGTAGTCGAATAGTTTTACATAAAACCATGCTGGTAGTTGGAGATTATTGGACGAACAGCACTAATATTTCATCGAAAGTCTTTTGGAACACGCTTAAAATTTAGATCGGGCGATAGTTCTCAACATTATGGATGGTGTCAAACATACGAACTGGCGTGATAAAAGCTAGTTTCCAGACTTCAGGAAAACATCCGAAGACAAGAGACTAGTTGAAGATTATTGCAATCGAAGCGGTGATCGCTGCTGCACATTTTTCAATAAACGAGATAGGTAAAGGGTCGGGCCCAGGACCTTTTGACGGATCAACTTACAAAAGAGTTTTTTGGATTTATCATGAGTGAAGTTCAACATACCAGATGAACATTGTGAGCATCTATTGCGCCTGTTTAATGTTAGTCTCAATACGGTTAATATACTCATGAAAAGCAAGCTGCTGTTCCGACACATAATTGTCGAGACTTCGTAGCGATCGTGAGTTTTTTACAGACCTGAATTTGAAGAATTGTTTATGAGTTTTCCCGCGGAGCCTATGTGCGCCTGAGTCTACGAGTATCATACTTCAAGTCAAAAGGTCAATTCTTAAAATAGGAGGCTGTATGATAATGTTCCATTTTATATAATTCCATCGACAACCTCGTACTGTACCCTTTACATCTCTACTTCGCAACTAAAATCGTTCGGACTACCTCGTTCTCTAACAGCTGCCATGCACTTCGTCTAGTCAGAGTTTAGTCTTGCAGAATTTGTTTGAAAAACCATAAACGCATCTGCCACTGCTTTACAATCGACTCCAATGTTGTTAACGTAGTCCGCAAAGTCAACAAGCATTTGGGATCATGTGATGAGAGTTGCGTTTTCTTTCGCACACCACCTTCGAGCGCTATGTTAAGCATCAAGATATAATGTGTTCGGTTCGCTATGCTTCAATCGATCTAACGTCACAAACGAGTCGGATGTCGTCTCTCCGGCTATTCTGAAGCTTGATTTTGACCTATCCAGTGTCCCATGAATAAGTTTAATAAGTCTTGCTGGAAAACCATGTTCAAGCATTATCTGCCACAGTTTGTATAGTTCCGCTGAATCGTACGTTGCCTTGAAATTCACAAACAGATAGTGAGTCTGCAAGTTGTGTTCCCGGAGTTTATGCAGAAATTGTCATAGAGTAAACAACAGGTTCCTCGTTGGTCATCCTTCTCGAAACTCGCATTGTTGTTCGCCGATACAGGATTCAGCCAATCGGCTCAGTCTGTTAAACAGAATCCGGAAGACTACCTTAAAGACGATATTAACCCTCTGGAATACGCGCAAGAAATTGACTGAACGACCAGCTGGTGCCCTAAGACGATTTTGCTAGAAATTCATAGCGGCGTGCTCTCAGTGCACTAGCACGAGTGAGGAAGGCTTACAATCGTTATTCCTTGATAGTTATTACACCCGAGTTCATGACACTTCTTGTAGATAGTGAATAAGAGGCTATCCAATGCAATTGTTCCCTTGCATCAGCGAGTACTTTTTCGACATACCCATGTTTCTTAAATCGATAGTTTTTTCTCGACCTCCATAAGCTCACCGTCTCGCCTGTTCAGACGTGTATCCGCTGCAAGCATTCGGCTTCTAGCCTTTTTTTTTCTAATTTGTAGTTTTTTAGCACTTAACGTCGAATCAGCCATTCTGTTGATTTCCACGTGTACTACCCAACACCTCTGTAGCTGTTGTACTAACTGCCTCATGGACTTACTACCACACTGCGTTCAGGTTATTCAGGTGTTGGCCGTTCTTGGATTCGTCCGTTACGTTTCTGGGTGTATTCCCCGGTAGTACATACTTCTCTCACGTGTAGTACCGATAATACTGGATAGTATTAAGTATACTTTATACACCACCGTATAATGATCACAGCCGACGTTTGGTCCTGAAATCAATGGCATCGAATGACGGTCGTCTATCGAAATATGGTCGATTTGGAAGCATGTTCCGCACATTCAGATGTCTCCAGGAGTGCTGCCGAATGCTACAAATAGTCATGCCTCTATTTGCCGAATGCTCTAAATAGTCATGCCTCGATATTGTTCTACCTTAGGTCGTTGGTGGTTGACGTGGTTAAGATCTTCGTTCCTATAACTGATGATTAATTTTACGTTTTGTTTTGGGCGTCTTGTCTATTCGCTCATATGACTCATCTTTCATATCGTCGGGTTTTTTGATTGTCGGCGCGTAGGCGGTCAATGTTCTTTATCCTCAACACGCCGATACGGTTACTAACCTGATGACACATCGCTGCTGCTTACCAAGTTTTACAAAGCTCACTCCATGCTCGGCCTTGTCTTCGGTACTGTCGTAGATGTCTTATTTTAACGAGGCACCAGCAATTGGGTGCTGAATTCTCGCTCACCAGCCGATTGTTCTTGCCTGCATATTCCTTTTCATTAGTTGTTGCTTGTAGAAACGGAATGCCAGCTTACAAGAGCTGCCATAACTAGCATCCTTATGAAGTTTTCTTATTGGATATGGATGACGTGGCACAGCATTTCTACCTCAGTCACCCGTTCCGGGACAGACGCTGTTTTAGGTCGCTCATAACATGGAGAACATATACTGTCCGATTTTCCTCCTCTCTGCATACGACCAAAGATTTCATCGGGGTTGGTTACCCGATCTTTATTAAGGTTGCACGTGTTGGTACCGCGGCTGGGTAAGGGATACCGTAAAACGGGGTATATTTGATCACCGGGGTAAGTTTGATCAAATGAGATTTTTTTAAGTAACGTACGATAAAATGATTCCCTTTAACAAAATCATCGAAACAAAATATAAACCATATTCTAAAAACGTTCAACATTTACCACCAATGATTTTTTCGTCATTCAATGTAATTTTTATGAACACAAATTTAAATTGGAAATGATGGAACTTGCATGCATCGTTTCAATCTGTTCAAACAATTCCTTGTATATTAATAAAATAAATCAACTTAAACTAAACAGATCATTTTTTTGGAAACCGTTAATATTTTTGTCCAATAATTTATTTCAAAACCCGAGACTAAAGTTCGATAAAAGTCAGCTGTATCCTTCTGGGCGATTTTGTTCTCTCTCTCTCTCTCTCTCTCTCTCTCTCTTTCTCTCTCTCTCTCTCTCTCTCTCTCTCTCTCTCTCTCGAGATATCACAATATCGTGCCATGAAATCGCCTGCAAATATGCGATTTACACAACATTGTGAGCGTTATTTCTCATTTGGATACTCATATTTTGCTGATCAAAGTTATTTCGAAAACAACGAATGAGAATTTACAACAAATTTATTTTATTTTTGTAGTAAAACGAAATAAATTACCAAACAATTTGGACGTTTTCAATCTATGGGTACCAGTACTTTTAAAAATGCAACCAGTTACAACAACCTGAAGTTATTCGAAAAAGTGTAGAAAAATTGATCAATGTTTTACGGTAAAAATTCTCTATCAAAGATGAATAACCTTACAATATACATGCAAACGGAGTTCTAAGTGAAATGTATATAACACTTTCCACAGGTTGTCTACCATTTAATTCCACTATGTTTATTTATAGTTAAATGCTCTTGCACTTCACTATTTAACAGATACCGGTATTTCGACTAGAGGAAACCGAGGCGAGTTGAGACAGAGGAGAGTTTGTACTGCGCCCATTGCTAGCGAACCAAATCCGCTAGAAATCTGGCGAAAGTACTTCTGTTGTACAGTTTAACAAAAGTATTTTTGCAAAATTCCTAACGGTACGGTTTTGCTAGAAATGGGCTTTGTTTGAACTTTTCTCTGTTTCAAGTCTTCTCGGATTCCCCTATTACTTGTAATCTTCTTCAGTGTTTGTATCAGTCTATTTACAATACATACACTGAAGAAGTTTACAAGTAGTAGTCAAAATACCGGTAGTAGTGGAAGTACTGGTAGAAATCTTGTGTAAAGTGTTATGAATAACCTCATAATGGAATCTTATGCATGGGATCGAGTAAATAAATTCAAAAAGTGCTAAAACTTTCACTTAATATTGGAGGGAATTATGATGTCTACAAGATCGTTCGTGTTTGATTGCGCCTTAGGTTCCGTGTTTGATCGCGAACGGTTCGAGCGCTTGTATGTTACCATGTTTGAACGCTTGGGCGCTTGTATGTCGAGTGTGCTAGTTTATATGAAACTTCGCGTGTAAAAATGCGATGGAATAACAGTTTGGCACTTTACATATTCAAGTGGGTTCTTGAATGTTCCCGTGGACCGCGAGTCGAATGTTTAGTTTTGAGTTTGCCAATTTCTTTGTTTTATATTTTTGCCGGTTTCTTTAATGTTCGACCAAACCGCGGTTTTGAGTGTACGGTTCAGATCTGGAAGAGAGTGATTTTTTTCAATAGCACTAGAGTATCCGACCAAAGCGCTTGAGAATTTTAACGTATACGAGTTTGTTTTGTTTGAAGACATGGGCCTGGGCTGATAGGATCTAAGGTAAGAGATTGGCCAATTCAAAATCGCGTGAGAACGGGCGTTGGTATAGTCGTATTGAGCACGACTCATCCAATTTATTGCACGTTTATTTCAATTTTTATTGCGACAAACGCAGCCCTTCTTATGCACAGCCACCTCAAACCGCGAGTAGTTATGCTTGTTTACAATATTTTATGATTCAACGGGTCGACAATAATAACTTTCCCCCTTATAATAAAAATATTTCTTCGACACGCGCGTTTAGTGCATGGCATAGTCCTTGACAGTAGGGTGGTGGTGCGAGAGCGCTTGTAGCATCCTTGACAACGTGCTCTGTTATGAGTAATAATGGATATAATATTTATAGCATTATTTTTTTATTGATTTGCTTTATTCGATGAAATATTATAAATGACACCCCTTTAAAACAAATATTGAGACAAAATTAAATTTATTCAATAAACAGAATGTTACGGGTAGACCACCATCCAAAAAGTACTAGTTCATAGCAAACATCTCCATAGCACCGCACCATTTCATCAAATCTTGGGTAGTAGTAGCTACTCAACCTTTCAGTAATAGCGATAGTGCTCTGAGTAAACCACTTTCGGAAATCGTCTTTAAGCACCAACGGATGCTCGTTTATAAAAGCTATAAAGCTAGAATAACTACACTGAAATATGTGGTTAGTATCGGAAATTAATGGGTATTTAATTGCCTAACCTTCAGAATTATTAGCCCAATGTAAACACTTTACGAACCTTGTCCCATTTTTAACCAATTTAAAGCAACCAATGAAAAGATTTCCCGCTACTAGCTCAATTGAGCGCAACAGGGACTACGCCTTCGAGAATAATTAACTATCTAATTAATGCGCTCTAATCCGTTAGCCGCAAGGTTATAACGGTTTTTTATCTTAATGGCGATCCGCGGCTCATTACTAGCGCGCATAACTATTTAACTCCCGATTAGGTCGGTATAATCATTGGCTGACGAGACGGAAAGACGGCCATCAGATCGCCAGTCAGATGGAACAAATAGATTCGTCGCATAGTCAGTCATGTGGACGTTGGCCGTTCGCTCCGGCCGAATCATAGTTGGTAATTGATTCGAACTCATTTCTCAAGTGATTAAGTGCTTCGGCTGTGACAGACGGTATGCAAATTATAGCAAGGTTGTCTGCTGGATCTGCATAGGCTTGATAGATGATCAACGGTTTCACCGGGATAGGAGGGTAGAAAAATGCAATCTAGATGTTTATAGAACAGGTTTCAAATAGTGGAATAAACAGTTAAGGTATTCGGGAGACATATTTTGATTTAGAGGAATTTTTGAACTAGAAAAAAATGAGACTTCATTCAATTGGAAATCGATTGGCCAACGAGAGGTATGAGGTATGGTCATTTGCTGGAGATTTTTAAATGATAGAATAGATCAACTTGTAATATTTTTATCAACTTTATTTTTTTCGAGAGTTGTCCTAATGGAGCTGTAGAGCTAGGTTCTCGGAAGAGCTCCCCGTCAGAATCACTTACTACCATTGCAGACGAGTCGGGAAATGTCACCTACTAAAAACTGCTTAAGGCCAATTGCAGTGAGCCGTGATTCTGAATGTGATATTTATTGTACAGTTCAGATATGTGCAGGCGTAGGGACTTCATGATCGCATTATCATCGCGAAGAGCTCGAACGTTTGAATGTTAACGAGTTCGATCGGGTGTGCGTTTGCAAGTCGCGTGTGCTAACGTGTATGTAACCTCGCGTGTAATTCTATTTTACCAAAGTATGCCTTTCGAATATTCGCGTGTGTTCTTGGATGATAGTGGGCGGACCATGAATCTAATAGTGAATTTTCCGTGTACGGTTCAGATACTAGAAGAAAGTGAGTTCTTCCACATCACTAGAGTTCCCAGTCATGTCGCCATGGAACGTGTTGCCTAGTGGATAGGATCTTTTTTAGATTGATCCAACTAAATGTATGGAGCTAAGTTACTAGGATGAAGGATAAAGATCTCCGGATGTGACCAATTAATGATCGCGTGAACACATAGGGGAACCCGGGGCTATTCGGACCTACCTAAGCAAATCGCCCTTTTAGGTGGATAGATGTGAAAGAATTTATCGATCAAAGGTCGTAATTGTTAGTTTAAAACCTCAGCTACATTTTGGTGACATAAAAGTTTATTACTTTTACATTTTTTAGCCTGTGCACGATGACGAAGTCGTGCAAACACGGCCCACAGAAAAAGTCAATCCACGGCGACCCGACAGTATGCACAGGCTGTTGGCTAACCGTTAGTTTGGGCTGGTGCGGAGTATGAAAAAGACAAAAATAAAAAAGCCCCATAAGCCCTCTCAGTCTCCTCGATGCACCACTGTCGAGGCGTAATGCAATGACCATATTAAAGCAATTGTATGTCAGATGTACAAATATGCTTTATTGTTGGATGTTGGCAAATACCATCAAACGCGTCAACCTAGGGGAGGGAACTAAAATGGAATAAATGGTAAATTTGGAAACAGAAATAAGACAACTTAAATTTGATAGCAATTTAATATTAGCAATATAAAAATGGAATTGAAGAGACAATAGAAACATTCAAGAAATAACAGAAATCTAAAAAACAAAAAAAAATATATGTAAAACATAAAAAATAACGAAATGAAAAACTTAGATGAAAATGAAAAAATCTAAATAAAAATAAGCAAATAATAAAAACGAAAAAATGAGCAAGACGATAAAAACGCACAAATAGAACATATGGAATAGAACCAGAACAAATGAGATAACAGATATCCATTTTCGGGGGGAATTCTGTCAGTATCATTTCCCAAGTTGCAGGATAATTGGCTAACTGCAGCGGGCCGTGATTCTGATGTTCAATTTGGAGTTTACGGGTCAGATGCTAGAAGAGAATGAATTCCTCCATGACACTAGTCTCCAGCTATGGCACCTTCAAACGTGTTGTCTGCTTGCCAAGAAGAAAATGAAAAAAATAACATGAAAAGGGAAAAAAACAATCGCAAAATAAACAAAATAAAAAATATATAGTAAATGGAAACTAAACGTGAAAGATAAAAAAACATCGAAATGAAAAACTACTATAGAAAGAATAATAAAATGAAAATGAAATAAAAGGAAAAATACTGGAACAATAGAAACAATAAGAAAATATAAAGAAATTTAAGCAATGGAAAATAAAAAAATATGAAATTATATTGCAAATATTCGGAAAACAACGAAAAATTTAATAACAAAAATAAGAAAAGAAGAATAATGGAAAATCTAAATTTGAAGAAAAATTAAAAATGCGATCATGAAATAAGAAACAGGTGAATTGAATGAAAGAAATGGAAGCAATAACTAAGATATGAACATGAGACCATCGACAATAAGAAAAAGGCAAAAATCCCTCAAAATGTGAGAAATAGAAATTTCTTTAATTAGATTAAATATAATGAATTAATTATTAAATATATTGAAAAATATAAGAATAGAAATAAAATATTTAAAAAATGAAGAAGACTAAAAATATGTAAAAGCGGGCCAAATTAAAAAAAGGTTTTTCCGGTTTCGTTGTTCGCACTGAAGGTATTGACAGAATTTTTAGAGTGGTCTAGCTACAGAGCTATAGAGCTGGATTCTCGGAAAGGTTCCCTGTCAGAACCACCCACTACAATTGCAAACGAGATGAGAAATGTAACCCACCCACTAAAACTTTGCTTAAGGCCAATTGCAGCGTGATTTTGATTTTTATATTGAGTGTACGTTTCCGATATTGGTACGTGGAGATTCCATGATCGCGTGGGAACGAGCGTTTATATGTTCGCGTTTGTAAATTTAAGACCTAAATCGTTCACTTGATCACCGGAGCTTTGTGATGTTGGCGAGATCGCAGACGTAGATGGATGATCGTGTTTGATGGCATGGGCGTTTGTCTGTCGCGAATGCAGGTGTGTATGTAATTTCACACTTATGGATTCGATTGCATAACCGTGTGAATATTTGTGCGGACCTCGAGTCTGATGACTGAAAGTTTCCAGCAATGGATGCAACAGACGGCATGGGCCTAGGCGGATAGGGGGTAGGGATTCCCGGAAGTGACCGATTCATTATCGTGTGGGAACACGCGTTAAGTATATTACGAGGTCGCGGGCGTAGGTTTGCGTGGACGATCGCAATTGAATGTTCGAGTTTGTGATCAAGGTTATATTATCGCGCACAGCTCGAGTGTTTGTATACTAACGGGTTTTATGGCGTGGGCGTGTATATATCCCGCGTATGTAACTTCGCGCGCATAAATTCATTCGTATAACTATGTAACCGCTTGCATATTCGTGTGGTCTTTTGAATGTTGATAGGAATTCGTTTAACAACTGTAACTGAATACGTGGGAATGCAGAATTTCTAGGCGCCTGCTACCAGGAGATTCATTTTTTTATTTTGATTATAGAGGTTTTAACCTTAGGGTCATTCGCCTCTTTGTCGGGTTAGAGAAATCTCTTTAGAAAAATGTCTAACACTATGTGCGGGGTTGGGATTTGAACCCAGGTGATCTGCGTACAAGGCAATCGATTTACCAACTACGCTATCTCCACCCCTAGCAGGAGATTCATTGAGCGCCGCATAAACGTTATGTAGAATTACCGCAATGTGTGAGTAGCGAGAAATCGTCTGGAATTTTTAAGATAAGTTGACCGATGAAAAGGAAAGAAATAGTGTCAAGAATTTAATTGAGGGTACATAATAAACAAACTGAGACAACAACAAAAAAAGAATCGACTATAATGAAAAAAAGCATTTTAAACGACTATAATGAAAAAAAGCATTTTAAGCATACTATAAGTATCAACTATGTGCCAAAGAAGACGATGTAGACGTTTGAATTTTTTATTATTTTATAGATCTCGGAGATAGAAGCAAGAAAGGCTACTCAAAATTTAGCAAGAAAATCTAAAAGATGCAAGAATTGAAGAAGAAACATGGTTTGTTGCCTCTTACGGTATGGGAACAGGAAGTCAGGTACCGGTGTTACGCGGTCTTTCAGATGTGTGTTATCCAAAGAAAGTAAATAGTGTCATCAGTGGTTATCTCCCAAAAAAAACTGTTACAATCTCGAACCAAGCCAAACAGCAAATACATTTTATTTCTTTTAAGTAAACTCATGTTTATTTCATTTTGCAGAGCACATGGTGACTCTATATGTGAGTACACCTACACTAATTTGTGTGTAATCTCCAACATTAATCACTTAAGTATCATGACCAAGTTCAGCTCGATGAACACGGTTGGAACCTTGAATAATTTCCACAGTAAAAAATACGAACCATTTTTTCTTAATGGAAAGCAATACAAACTGCGTGTATTATAAATCACGACTCATTCATCAAATGTTACACACTAGTACTATAACAGTACGCTGGTTTAATTTATTCTGCTTCGAAGTAGTATATGTGTTCGAAAAGACGGTCCTCTTGCGTAGCTCGAACCGGCAAACGACAGCCAACAGCTAACCAGCTTCCCGGCGTAAACTGGTAAGTGTCTTATCCTCTGAGACTTCATTATGCAGTAGCGGGCAGGAAAAGACCACCGCACCGTCGTAGTCGTCGTCGTCGTCTTCAGCGTCCCAAACACGCAACAATACACGTCGGAAAGGTAGGCCGCGCAACATTGCACACTGATGGCATATCCAGTTTTTTTAAACTCCATTATGGGCAAGCAAATCACCGCGCAATCACGCAACATATGACTCGGGCGTCTTAATTGCGTGAGTCGTACCCTTTTGTGCACAATCTTTCATTATTTTTTCTTCCTTCGTTCCTTTCCAGAAATTGGAACGAATCATCCGCCAGTTAATGCTGCTTAGTGGGGTGGTATAGGCGTACGGTGTAAGCATCCGTTATGGACATCATCATGACGCACCAGCCACGGGATGGATAATTTTTTCCCTAGCGTTTCTTCGCTCGCCATTCGTCGCAGGGTCGGTTCCAAATCACAGCACAATTGGACGCCCGGTGTGATGACTTACTCTCGGATGGGTCGATGATTCCCGATCAGCATCATCTTGGGGAATAGATGTCCTGCGCTCTCTGGGTATTAAACGAGTTTCTCGTATAGCTCGACCGCAACGCAAGACAAAAAGTGAAAATATTTTTTCGTCAATTGATTTAAATTGATTTAGCGGCACTGAATTGGCAATGGACACGAGACGATGTTGCAAACGAGCTGGAACTAAGTGAAGTGAGATGGCCAAGCACAGGATGATGAATCTCGACCTGGGTGGGGTTATAGTGAATGAAGCGTGACACACATTCGGTCTCGTTTGCCATTTTCTAAGAATATCGTCTATTGTCGGTCATTTACCGGGGTATTTACCATATGATATACTTAAGGTGATGATGATGATAACATATTTTGACGCTATTTTCAACGGAAATAGCTCTGTTTAGTATACCAGAACAACAGGCTACTCAGTCAAGGTTGTTGATCACTATTCGTTAGGGTGGGACAAAAATTAGATTCCAGCTCCGAGCTTCTTTTTAGGTACCATTTGGTACCTTGAACAATGGTACAAATTCTTAACTCGATCCCTGAAACTATATTTTTGCGCCCGTTGTTTCCAGTTTACATGGGATTTTGTATGGGAAAATTAACTTTCACAAAATAATTCCTCCAGGAGTCGCGCATTGATTCCTAAAAATAAATCGATATGTGGCGATTATAGGAAATTTAACAAAGAAACAAAGTCTCGAAAACCACGAAACGATCTTACGCTTGAGAAAAAATTTATTAAGCAGAAACTGAATGATGCTCTGACGATTTATAAAATATTCATTTTTTCTAGTACCACTGCCGTTGGTTGTCCAATTAAATGCTTTAATTTATCTATACTGTTTGGCCCCTTCGCAAAGGTTTGGGGGATAAAATGAGGCTTCTTTTGTACATAATAGGAGAAAGTTAAAAAATTTGTATGTAATTCGACCGTCAGCAGCAGTGATGCTATGCAAAGTGCAGGGCATCAATCGGTTTCTGCTTAATAACTTTTTCCACAAGCCTCAGATCGTTTCGCGGTCTTCTAGACTTTGTTTCCTTGACAAATTGCCTATAAAAGTTAAACATTAATTTATTTTTAGGAGGTAACAGGCATATATTGGAAGAATTATTTTGCAAAAAACGATTTCCCCATACGAAATTCTATGTAAACATTAAACCGTGGGCACAAGAATATAGTTTCACTTGTCGAGTTAAAAATTTGCAGGATTGTTCTGGGAACTAAATGGGACCCAAAAGGTTACTCGGAGAAAAATTTTATTTTTTTCATATAACCATGTCCCACTCTACTGTCCATACGTTTTGAAGATCAATTGTACTGAATCTTGAAGGTAGCATTGATTTGAAAACCATGACCTACAAAAACTGTGTGGCCAAAAGGTTGCCATACGCACCTCCTTCTCCAAATTCTTTCGTTGATGGTCTGACAACGATTGCAGTGCTTTTAGTTATAAGTTCTGTTCCTTAATAAAAAATGTTTGTAGCACAATCGGTAAAACGTATTGCCGAAATGGGTAAGATTTCTAGGATCAAACTCGGCAAATACGGAGTTTATAGAGCATCACTGAAATTCGTAGAGCTTCCATGAAGCACATAAAAAAACTGAAGTTAGTTGAAGTGTTTGAATTAATATGACTCCTTAGAATATTGCAGACCTTACCATAGTTCCGAAGAAATAGTTTGAAGTTTGAAGGATCTCTCTGGAAATCGTAGGGTTGCTTTTAAGTTCGTAAACATTAATGATAATTGAACTCCCTTTTCTCAACAAAGCGCCATATGCAAATATATTTTTTGCTTTTTAGTTTAAATTAGGTTGTAATCAATTAGAAAACGCGTGTTTTCTAGCTGACTGCAAAGATTCAAATATCTAAAAAATTACCGATTTTAACCGCCGTATACGAAGCGTTGCTGCAAGCACTCGCCAATTAAAAATATAAACATCTTGATGCATGTAGGTTCAGTACACTCAAATTTAAAGCGGCATGAAACACTACCATTAATGTAATGTAGTAGAATGGTATGTCATTAGGATATACGCAAAGCTATAAGTTTTAATGTTCATGTCAATAAATTCGGTTCGTGAAAGGCGGTGGTCAGCTACTTTCGTCCGCGTCCCTTATCACTTCTATTTATAAGTGCCATCTTTGAAAATGAACCACCTCGGCTATGCAACTAATTTTTTCCGATCTTATTTAATGCAAATAATTAGGCAGTCTTCATTTCGTTATATTCTGAATTGCACATATTTTGTCGTTGTTACTTTAAATTTTATTTGATTTGATGGCATCGTATAAGAACACGTATCTGCCGGTTGAATAATTTGACCATCTAGGAAACTAATTTGATGTGCGTATGGAATACGCATGATCTTGTCTGAGTGAATGATGACTTTCTAATTATATCAGCACGAAGAACATTGGTTTAGTTTTAGTCCATTAATTCATCAATGAACTATATTAATTGTTCTTATTGTAATGAATTTTTGACTATGCTTTGGAGTAGTACATGCACTATATCACTGTCACGTTAACCATATTTCTTCATGAGTATAAAAATATTGTAGATTAATTATTAAAGCAAAAGATGACATGTTAGTTCATTTTCGTTCTTATTGTTTTTAATCTTGTTCGTGTCCGCTGATGTTGATCTGCATCCGCTTTGCTTCTGTACCTTCCATTTCGAAGAGTTACCTTGATCTAAACACTTGTGCAGTGCCATTTTGAACATGCCCGGGTATCCGGAGTACCATGCTGAACATGCCCGGATCGCAGCTTTCAGTGCCACGTTTGGTATTCCATCTGGAATGGGGGCTTTTTTTGATTTTAGTTGCATCGACACTTCTGCGAGCTCGCCGTTTGTCATTTTCCGATCGTCCGTGTTTGCTCTTTCTTCTTCGTCGTACGGTCTCGACAGATCGTAAAAGACCCTCAACGATTATCTTCAGCTTTCCCGGGCACATTTCAGTAGGTCTCTTCATCTCACGACACAGTACATGTGCTCCAGGGATGTGCGTCTACTTCTCAGAATAACTCCTTGTGATAATCAAACTTGCTAAGCTTCATCTTCCGTTTTAAAAGCGGTTTCAGCTTCCCGAAACTTCGATTTGCGCTCCTCTCCATCTGGCTCCGACATTGCTCTCTGAGCCCGCCTTCTAGCTCTGAGAGAGAAAGCGCGTAGCGTACAGAGCGTCTCGTTTCACCAGTAAGCTGGAAGTCGTCTACTACGTGACTCCAGTTTTCGCGGCTTCGGCCGTTTTTTAGATCTGCCGTTTCAACGTTCTCGATTCTGCTGTCCGACCGAAAACTACTACCCATGATCACAAATCAGTCCCATAAAGATAGGAAATCCCATAGAACGCGGGACAAATATGTGATAGCGGGCAGTATACTTCTCGCATACTCTCCAGTCCATGTTCGTCGTCAGTGAAAGACTACAGAACGTGACGTCGAGTCTACCTTTCTCTTCTCTGTGCTAACGGGACCTGCTTTGCACAATCGTACGTCTAAAATTGCCTATCCAAAAAGACGACAACTGAATTCATGCAGTAAGAATGAACAGCTTCCATCCTCCGACAACATCGGTCACGAAAAGCTCTCAAAACAAACAAGAACAAATATACAGTTATCCAACCGGCAATTTTTTACCAAGTATTTTCAGCGGAGTTCGAGTGGTGAGAATGCGTTTGAAACTAGAGGTGAGCGCCGCCACGCCACGCTGCCGCCGCCGCCGATGATTTTCACACGCCGCCAATTTCAGGAAAATTAGCATACCGATGTTGCTTTTTGTGCTGCGCCACCGATCATATTTAAATGCGGCCGATTCTGTAATTGACCCAAACGTATACTTAATGTATAAGCCCAGGTTAGCTCTCTTAATTCTCATCAGCCTTATCAGAACTCCTTTTGTTGCGGGACATCACGCAAGATCAGGGGTTTATTCAGAAACATAAGCAGTGATTTTGTTCTTTACGATAGAAGAATGAAAAAAAAAAAATCAATTTTTTTGCTGACCTCAAAATATATCCCCCTTAATGGCTTCCAACATCTGGGATAAATTTTTACCTTTGATGATGGAGAATATATCATCAACGTATCTCCACCAAAGCTCTATTCTCACACCTTTTTCCTTCAGACATTCTGCATGAGTAGTTCACAAATAAATGGAGAGAGCGGGTGACCCATTGGGGCTTCCCCTTAGCTTATTTTCAGAAGACACCACAGAATGTGAAATAATTTTCTTCCAAGCAAAGGCGTGTAGGTTTCATGTAAGCTCTCACTTTGTTTTTCAACAGACAATCGCCATTTTGTTGAAGTAACCAATCCTCAAGAAAGGACACTTGAGAATAACACGATTACATCGAAAGAGACCATTATTTCGTCCTCTTCGATTTCACCTGAATTCTTAAGTTGAAGGGCGAATCGGCTGGGGAATTTTTTGGCATATTTTGAAGTTTTTGGGTTGGGATACATACTGCTGAAATAATTTCCATGATTTGGTAGGTTTATGAATTTTTGGAAGTTCCTTTATCCTGGGCAAGGAGTGGTTCGAAACTTTAAGTCGAGTTTTTTCCTTCCGGGATTGGTTTGCACTCTTTGAGAGATTTGTTCACTAGTTTGATCATTTCGGGGAGAGGATTTATTCTCTGTACTCTCATGTCAGCGTTATAGGGACCATTAATAAATTACGTAACGCGAAAATAGCCCATAATTGACTCCTCCCATGTAACAAATTGTCACAAATTTTTCTATCCCCCCCAATAAGGTAACAAATTCTTCAAAACGAATTTTTTCTTCTTTAAAAAAGATGGGTGGGTAATGTCAGAGACATAACCGGAATGAAGTAGAATACTTATTAGGCTGTTAATACAAATGCTACAATTATGGCTATCTTCTGATAGGTTGTATTAAAACCAGTTATTTCGTTATTTCCAATGGAAATACCGAAATTTCGGTACACGTCCCACGGAATCTAAAATATTCTAACATATTTATCCTCATATGGTAACTCTGGAAAGAGCATTTAATGAAAGTGAAACAATTTATTTGGCAACAGTAGAGAATCGGATATACTTGTACCGTTATTTCGCTATTTCCTTTAGAAATGCCGAAATAACTTATTTTAATAAAACCTTTCAGAAATTAGTAGCATTGTAGCATTCGAATTAACAGCCTAAAGCGGAACCGTGGTGAATTTATCTGTACACGCACCTGACGCCATATATAATTTAAAGAGCAAGAGAGCGCGGTTCTCTCGGCCCAAACCACCAAAATAAAGAGCTTTTTGCTTTATCTGTGGTATGTCATTATTGTATATTCCGTGTATGCATGAAACTGGCACACCAGTGCATCGTTAGAATGAAATGCTATCAGCGCCTGGCGGCAGTCATAGGATGTATTACCTATCACCGAAGAATGCGAGCTGACATGAAACGCAGCAGCTGCTACGCTTACAACGTCAGAACACAAACTAACGATTTTTTCTTATGCCCTCTTTTTATATGTATCGCAGTTCATTCGATGACAAAGGGGCAGTCCTAGCAACGCTCGCTGCTTAGTCGAATAGTACCGACC
Source organism: Topomyia yanbarensis (assembly GCF_030247195.1). NCBI lineage: Eukaryota > Metazoa > Arthropoda > Insecta > Diptera > Culicidae > Topomyia > Topomyia yanbarensis. The sequence continues at coordinate 73,657,048 of NC_080672.1, forward strand.
AATTATGGATCAGATAATTACTGCTCTCATAAAATCCATTATTTTTAGTAATTGTACATCCTACGTAATTGGATACGAAAATGTTGTACATATTTCCAATCAGATAGCGCAATAATCTTATTTTTTCATTCAGTGCAACGACAGAAACACGACACGTTTAAAAATCGGGTAAAACATCCGCAGAAAATTTTGAAACGGGGCCCCTATATTGAAACGTTAGAAGTATTCTACTTTAAAACCTGTTACGTAACGTTCCAACTTCCCCCCCCCCCCCCCCTAAAAGCGTTACGTAATTTATGAATGGTCCCATATTGTACTTTGTCTATGACTACTACTTTGTTTCCCTTGTCTGCTTAAATATAACAGACTTTTCTCTCAATTCTTTAATTCTGTAGAATCACTGTAGATTACAGAATTCTCGAGAACCTGCACCGTCGGTTTGCGAGAGGAGGGGGGTGCTCATTCAATGAAATCTTTGCATTTAAATTATTGAATATTTTTGTCTAAAAGTTTTCTCTTACGTGCCACTTTGCATTTTTCGTTCACTTTGAGTTTTGTTAAGAATAAACTAAAATTCTCTTAGTATTCTTTTGCCCATTCCTAATGGAGGTAATAGCACCCCAATGTTGTCACACTTATCACACTGTATAAAGTTTTATGAAATCTGATCCCATCCTTTTTACCACACTGATTGGAATGGATATCTTCAACTTGATTCTATAGCAATGTCTTTATGTACTCCCGTAATTTTCTTTTTTTAACCCAATAAACTTGTTTGGCTTGTTTGTTCTTGTTCTATTTTTGCTTATACTTTCAAAATCCGGTTGGGACATCATCGCACGAAAATTTTTTTTTGCACCACTCTAGTAAATATGCAAAAGCAATATCTGGTTCGTAATAACCTCGGTAGTATCGCATAAATTGATCAAAAAAGTAGTGAATCCTTTTCAGAATTGACCAAATGAACCCAAATAGCACTCACACATTACGAAACCCACCAAAAACTACTAACGTTTCATTTGTGTGGTTATCGTTCGACTTGTTCTCGAACTTTTGATTAAATGTTTATCAATAACTTTATGGAAGGCGAAGGGATTCAGTCCATACCGCTGCGGACCACGACGACTCCTTTATTTACACATTCATGTGTGGCAGCGCTCGTATATTTCTATCAACGTCGCCATCAAGACGCCGTTTTAATAAACCTCCTTCCATCCTAGTCCGCCACCACCCCGCAGTCATCGAAACCAAACAGATATCTGCAACTCTAACAATAACCCTTCCCCAACTCGAACAATAATCCTAACAGTCATCCTTCAATTTTTTTCCATTTACACAACCACCCATTCCGTGCAGTACAGTCTCGGCCAACCAACGGCCGGGAGGTGGAAAGTAATCAATTAGACCGGACGGAGTCATTAGCGGGCAAATCAAATTAGAGCACACTCCCGACCGAGCCCTGCACTGTTCCGCGGAATACAAGACGGATTCAATATCTTCTCGGGACCGCTGAGAACCGCCCTACACTGGGTATTGATTTGACTAAGTGGCAGTTTGTCATTATTTGACTTTTAACACGACTTTAATGAGTTTCTGTTCTTTCTTTCATTCTTGTGGGAGTGGAATCGAAATGTAACTCTCGAATGCATTCTCACGCTCTTTCTGCGGTAACCGGTAACTGACGCGACGCGACGGGAAGGAGTCATCGCTCAACAACTCGGCAAATGGTGTGCTTCGTCGGCTGAGAAAGAAGAATTGCCACGGCACCAATATGCAGAAGAATGCAAGAAAAGATTGTTTATTTCGCACTAGAGAAGCAATGCTAGAAGAAAACATCACGCCAAATGCTGCGGAACAATAAACATCAGAATCGCTATATGCGGAAAACGTTTGCGGTTGGTTTGCATGCTTCGCGAGAGTATTCGCCTATTGATCGATCCACGAGACTCACCCCGGATGTTTACAATTGTGCATTTTTCCGAGCCAGTGTTTGAGTGTTCACGGTAATACCACGTGATGAAGACGAATGAAAGATTAAGTTACCTCTATATCTACCGAAGCGGTCTTCGACTCGGGCAAGGTTAGGCGAACCGTAAAACGGTATATTTTTACTTCTTTCTTCTTCAGATTATGCACTTGCTCACTGCACCGTGTCGTGCTTGGTGGTGCCGGTCCACTCGTTCTAGCATCAGGTACACGATTGATTGATCAAATCTTTAATAGGCATAGCGGGTCTTGCCGGGAGGCGGGCAAGCCAGCAGAATCGATTTGCTGCGGTCAGCCACGGACGTCGTTGCAAGGGCCGTCCGTCAGAAGGGTCTCTGGCAGAAAGCTTTCGTGGTTCAACTAACTTTTGCAAAGGATGGAACATGTTGTAAATAATGGACACTTCATTTTTTCAATGGATTCAATAGAGTTTGTATGGAATTTCATTAAGTTTATATTTAGATTTGATAATATTGAAAACAACCTAGCATAGTTCTTCAATTTCGACTGATTTTACAGTCGATCATTATTGACGGAAAGGACAAATATATGTAAGTGTTCCTATTGGCAATCAATCCTTCATTACGCGTCTCGAATACGATGAACATGTCAAAGTTGCAGGAGGCTCACAATCTGGGCCGACCCACAGACGGAGACCCTTTGTGGATAATTGAGTGAAATTTTGCTCTTATAAAGACATATTTGCATTGTCATACAGGCATATAAAGGGTGACACGATTCAAAAGTAGTAGACTTAAGGAGTTCGAAATTTTTATAGGCTTAAAATGTGCATTAGGCTCTTAAAAATGATATGTCAAACTATGGAAGGGGACAATACTATATAAATGTTCAAATTTTCAATTCTATCGCTATACATTTTATGTATACCTTGAGTGTACTAAAAATTTTAACCGCGTTTTTCTCGATACCACTTTTCTGAGAGGGCCGGAAAGGTAACTCGAACAAAGGTAAAAACCCTTTCGTTCTGAAATGTCCACAGTCTCTTCAAAATTCAAAGTGACTTATGGATTATTTTCCTTGTTTATTGCATCGCAATTTTGTGATGATGTTTGACATGTTTAGTGTTTTTCGATTAGTAGGTTTGTCATTTCGCGAAAAATCAAAATAAAAATATCTACGTACGTTGTCTACTGTCGCTCTAAAGAATTGAAAAACGTTTGCTTTTAATCTGTTAGTCTTAAATTGCGGGAGATAGATTCCCGGCCGCGAACCTTTCCATAAAACGCACATGAGGGAAAATGTTGCACAACCGCCATCTTGTGACAAAAATACTCATTAAAGCATTATTTTTTGTGCTGCACAATTAGTATTACTAATCTCATTTTACAAGTCCTCGATTCACCTTTTTATTGAATCAAGTAAAAAAACTCACAATATTTCTTAATTTTTCGTGTTCTACAGTTGTGAAACCCTTAAAATGGCCAATTTCGTTTAAATGTAGAAAGCTAACTTGAATACCCCTCATTTTACAGATTTGTGCGTACGGAATGATGGCCCCATTTTTTGCAATATTCCATGCAGTTGTCAAAATGGCGTCACAGCAGGATGAACAACTGTGTCAAACGTTTATTGAAGTATTCGAGGAACGCCTGACAACTGCTAGAAAACCAAGATCAGGAGGAACCGGTTTACAGATAGCAATAGCGGAGCGATTGATAGGTTCTGAAAACCAATTTTCCCGGTTCTGCATTTTCGCAAAGCATTACTAAATACCTAAAGATAATTTCGTACTTATGTATACCGATTCACCACACTAGTACTTCTCCGTTTAATTTTATGCCGTCTATCTTCTCATCTTGTGAAGAGCAGCATCCAACCGCTCCGCTAGACGTTAACAAAAGCAAATAAATAATATCTTCCATCTTGCTGTTTCATTAAACTTGTAATTTTTATGTTCCACAACTGTTTCTTATATAGTATATTACAAGTAGTAAATAGGCTCTTTCCTTTTTTTATTTTCATTTCTGAAAATCCATGTGAAGAACTGGCGATATTTACCTGAAAATGAATGAAAAGGAAAAAAAAAGTATTAGAATTAGTCCACAGAACCATTCTACAAAAAATTCCTTCAAATTTTCAAAAGTATTCCTTTTATACTATGTTTCTTGGGCTAGTGGCAACTACAAAATTTTTGCTGAGATTTGTTTGTTTAGTGTAAAAGAATATAATTAAATCAAGAAGAAATTCTTTTCATATCTCACATTCATTAATCACACGAATATCACAATTGAAACTTTTGAAACTCAATAAGTTGATATAGTCAAAATAGGTTTTTTATGGCAGACGAACTACTACGACCAACCTTTAGAACTAATAGGTTAAATTGTGGTCAACAATAGTTTTGATACTTAATTAAGAGCTTCCAATGGGACGGTGCCAGTTGTGGAATGGTAAGCGTGACCGCCACTCATTCCAGTTGGTCTAGGTTCAATCCCAGCCGGGATAGTTGAAATTTTTCTGATGTGAATAAATCTGTGGTCACGTCTTTCTTCGGAAAGGAAGTAAAGTCGTTGGTCCCTGGTCCATGAGTTGATGGATCGATATCTAGTCCAGATAGTGGAGTCACCTCTCTGGCGTCGATTATGAAGAATTAGAATCCTACTTTCTATACTTACTAACAAATATCCTCCTCCCGTTATACTTGTTGAGGGCGTAGTAGTATATCCGGCCTCTAGCAAAAGCAAGTATCGGATGATTACCATACGTTCGGGCCTGGCCGGCGCCGGTATTGATCAATAAACACATTGGGATTACCAGGAGTTTCACATTGAAAGCTGTTTCGCTACTCCCAAGCATAATTATCTACTGATTCCCTGTGCAACTTCAGCTAGTCCAGATCGATAACGGAGTAGCAGCCAGGGGTGGTCGCAAAATCTCAAGCTCAAGAATGCCGATCGAAGTTATAAATTTCATAACATTTATACTTACAGTCAGAACTACTCAAGGCGATTTGTGACATGTTTGGGGATCAGTGATTTTAAATGTTCGCAAAATTTTGTGATTCGGGAGGTTAATATTCCGGATTAGGATTGTATTACTGATGAAAAAATAAGAATGGTTAAAAACGTCGGACATTTAGTTTTCGTCAAACATATTTTGTTTCGGGGTATTACAAGATGAAACCAAAACAAAAATAAGAGTAGATAACACATCCGAACGTTATTCTAACTTTTCCATTAGAGATGTCGGCAACTAATTAGGAATATCACACCGTGCTAAAAGCCAAAAAACGAGCCGACAACGACGCCCAATCGAGATGACATGCACCATTGCGATGACAAACACCATTGCAAGAGAAAGAACGCATAAATTTGTATTCAATATTGCAATTGCGTCGTAATGGGCGTTGAACCATACGCTAAGTCGGATTTCAACCAACTCCCAGTTCAAAAGTTACATAGGGGTACCGAAAAAGGAAAATGTTAAAGCAGAAAAAGTTGGCAGCTTCCGAAAAAAATCTCTGATTTGGCAGGCACTTTGCGCATATGGTCGGAAAAGCGGCCGGGAAAATGACTGAGGAATGGTATACCTCCAACAAAGTGCCAGTCGTACACAAGGACAAAAATCCTCCAAATTCGCCAGAGTTGCGTCCAATTGAAAATTATTGGGAAATCCTTAAGCAAAACTCCAAAAATAGTTGGAAATTGAAAACAATTCAAAGCAAATTGAGGTTCGGTATCATATAAAGTGAATACGAGAACAACGCAAAATTTGATAGACGGTATCCAACGTAAAACCAGGCATGGATGCGTTAGGTATAAGTACGTCAGGCATACGTATGTTAGGCTTAGTGTACGCTAGACATAATTGACGATTGGTATAATTTGCCTTAGACATAATGGACGTAGCGAATAATTCACAAATAAATAGGATAGCTGTATATCTTTTTTATTGCAGAGATCTTAACATCGTTTTTAGGTTAGAAATAGTTACGCTATGCTATACCATCAGCGCGTATAACTTTAACAAGAATCTACAGAAATGAACAATACTATGCAAGTTATTTATCCTTTACAAGCGTAACTTTTTTGTACTATTGCAAAGGAAGGACTGGATGTTTGCTTCATGTAAGTGAAGTTTTGGTTCAAACACTATTCAAGTCTATTAAATTGTATTACCGACACAATTGTAGTCAAATAGTGATGAATACTGCACAATAATGAACATAAAACGATTACGTTTTCAATTTACGGAATTCAACTTTAAGCTGGTTTGTCCATTTATCTATCAATTTCTGGAGCCTATGAAAGCTTGCAGTGCTTTAGACAGGTAAAGTATGCAAGGATAATACGTTCGGGAAGGCACTATGTTTATTCCAGAAACTTGTCGCACTTCATGGAATAATCTGTACCTTGCTCTGAACAGTTTGCGTAGTTTTATCTTTGATGGCATCTAGAAAATAATTATTAAATCGAATAATATGTAAGGAAATATTTGTAGAAACAGCAATATTTTTATTTTTGTTGATTGAATAATGATAAAATGGTCATTCTTCATTTCATTAGCTGTTCTTCAAGGCAAACATCTTCTTCATGGATAATTGCAACATGCATGTATGTAACGCTACTCAATGTATAAGTGTGTTTTCCATACCTAAATATTAACGAGTTTCCCAATGTTTAGAGTTACATCTGCATCTTTTATTATACCAAAGATTTTTCAAACATATACAACAGAATTAAATCGAATTTGGACAGCTTCATCTAATGCCATTTACAAACGCCGAAAATGCGTTTCATTAAATGATTCATCAACATAATAATTAATGCCCAACGTCCATTAGGCCTAACGATTTATTCCTAACGTACATTATGCCTAATATCCGTAAGTTATATTTATGCGTAATTAGCTACATATATATTTACGGTATATGTGTATTAAAATAACAGTATCTAGCGTGAATTATTAATAATCAATTACAATCTTTATATGTTTTTCTTGCTAAAAAAAAGAAACAAAAAAGTTTCCATAAGCAGCCCTAATGTAAAGAAATATTGAAGCTTCTTTAAATTCGAATATAGAGGTTTTAACCTAAGAACCATTCGCCTCTATTTTCGGCATAGAAAAAATTCCAAACCCTACGTGCGTAAGTTGGGAGTCGAATCCAGATGAGCTGGGTACAAGGAGATCAACTGAATAGCTACGCCCAAAAATATATATCTCATTCACGATTTGGTAAATGGAAGTCCTCGAGATAAATAGTTGTTGTGGAACGACAACGGGTCGACGCTATTTATTTCGATTTTCCCGAAGAGCGTCACTTATGAGGAGGCAAAGAGCTTTAAACCGATCAGTTTAACCTCCTTCCTTCTCAAATCAGTGGAACGTTTAATCGACCACTACATTCCGAATGTTAGCTTCGCCGAGCACCCGCTGCCTGCAATGCACCTTGCATATCAGCGGGGGAAGTCTACAACCATCATGTGTTGGAAAAAATATTTTCGCAAAAGTAATCTAGCTTGGGAGGTGCTTTTGACAACGTGTCTTTCGTATACATTTTGGAAACAGAACGAGGTACTCTATATACATCAAGAACTGGATACACGCAATGCTTAGCAACCGACATCCGTGCTCATATTTAAGATAGGTAAAAGTTGGGATGTTTTCAAGGTGGTGTGCTGTCACCACTTTGGAACCTTATCGCTGATGGTTTGTTGAGGAAACTTAATGAGCCATGCTTTCCCACGTATGGTTTCGCCGATGATTATCATATAATGATCACCGGTACGTGCATTAACACAGTTTTTGATTTGATGTAGCAAGTTTTATGTTCTGTTGAGCAATGTTGTCTTCATGTTGAACTATCAGTCAATTCAAATAAAACAGGAATGGTGCTTATGACACAACAAAGTATTACAACCAGAGCTCGTCCGTTGCAGTTGTTTGACTCTGAAATTATTTTCGACGATCAAATGAAGTACTTAGGGATAATTCTTAACGCGGAACTCGATTGGTCAGCTCACATTGATCTAGAGAGATTGCATGTTATTCTGCCAATGACGGGCTTTCGGCCAATTTTGGGGACTCAAACCCAAGTACATTCAGCGGATCCTCACAACAATTGTTAGATCAATATTGGCCTGCCTTGTACGGTGGCAGAAGGCAGAAGTTGCGAAAATCCAGTCAAAGTTAAACGATCCTCAGAGAATGATCATGATGACTATGATTGATGCGTTCACGACAACTCTTGAACATAAAACCACTATATGTGTTTTAGAAACAAGAAGCACTTTCTTGTGCATACTTGTGTGTCTTAAGGTTACTGGGCTTTCGAACAGTAACCCAATAGATCGTGTAACTAGCCACACAAGACTGGGGTCCCAAAAGGTTATATGAGATGAGTATATACTTATACTAAGTGTACCCAGTTTTCTTTTTATTCCTTTTAATATGAGAATTTCTCCTCGCGAGGAATGACTGGTTGTATGATGCGGCTGCTTGAAGAATACGTATTTTGTTACACGTAGGTTCTTTGTTGGAGGATCGAACCGGTGCTGGTATCTATCGTCGCGAAATGCGATTAGATTCATGCTATTTGCTTGGTAGATACTGCATCGTATACCAAGCAGAAATCTTCATGATTCTGTGTGACGTACAATCGGCGCTTCAACGGCGAATTTGAGGTTAAGGTATTTATTTTTGTTCTGACAGTCAGGCTGCCCTAAAACCACTTATTTTGGTAAATTCGAGATCGAAATTAGAAATCGTATGTCGAGCTCTAATCAGAGTACTTAGCATTTCAAATGCTATGTTCCATTTAAAGGTACCTGGCCATTCCGGTACTACTTGAAATGAATGGACGGACGAATTGACTAGGACGGGTGCTGCGTTCGTTAGTACAGAACCAGTTCTACCACTGTCGATAAGTTGGATAAAGTACAAGATTCACGCTTGGGCTGCATCCGAACATGCGAACCATTGGCGTAGCTTGCAAACTTGCGTTCCAAGCACAATTGCAGTATTCTAGTTAGGACACTGACTGGACATTGCAAATTCAATTTTGACATGGATACTATTCAGCGTGCTGAGTATTATTCGTGTGTTCTTTGTGAATTAGATTACGGAACCTCACATCATTTGATAACTGCCCTGCAATAATGCAATTACGTATCCGGATTTTTGGTGCTCCATCCATAGATGAACCTATGTAAAAAAACTAAAACCAAGGATAGGCTATTGTTTCTAACCCAGTCTGGTGAATAGCTATAGGCTGTCAGTAGGGCTCGTCATTCCTTCGGGACTGTTTAATGTTGTGATTGTATTGCGTTGTCATTTTCTCTTTCTCTACTATTTTTCTTCCACCTCCCTCTCTCTTACTATCAAGAAAGTGATGAGACAACATGGCAAGGCACAAATCTCCGAGTAACATTAGGAACGTGTCAATCGACCCAATATATTCTGATTCCTGATGTATAGTTTATATTTTTGGAAAACACTTCACTTGATTTTTTTTATCGTCCAATAACGCTAACATACCACGTGAAATATTGCATTTTTGTACCGATCAAATGATGCGGAATCCGCATCACGACGACGTTGACGGGGTATAGGCAATAAATATAACCACGTGTACATATAAGAATCATGTTATGTTTGTAATGTTTTTTTCCTTTGGTGCATAAAACTCCCTAAAGCAAAACCATCGTCTCTGCCGCATAAACCAACCTTAAATGGATGCTATTCCGGTAAATGTGTAGTTCAATGTCATAAAGAAGACTGCCAACCTACCAACGAACGCGAAGGTGGTCGTCTTCGATTGCATACAGCTGTGCAGGTTTCACTATTGCACCCCCGAGGGTCTAGGGCACGGTGGTGCCTTCTTCCGACCATCCTTTTTGCGTTTATGAAGTTATTCGCTTCAGTACAGCACAAATTGGCGTGTTTGATCTGAATACATAGGCCCAACGTGCCGAAGAAGAGGTAAAAGAAGAGCCCAGTCCAGTCACGAGTTGCGGGAACAGTGATGCATTGCTGCTACTACTACTACTACCCTTGCGGCTCTACTACCTAGTGGGCCGATGGTACACGAGAACCGAGAGTACGTTCGAAAGCTGCCGGAGGTCGTCGTTTGCCCGGTTTAGCACAACTGCCTAAATTGGTCTAATAAATTATGATTGAAACTTGTTTGTTTCACCTTCACCTTCGTTGGTGTGCTTCGGTCTCTATACACCGATAGGCAGAATCGGGTCGGTCCGCGGTTTCGTGAGTGGGAAGGGCTCACTCGCTGAGGTTTGTTGTGGAACTATCAGAATGACGCGATGATGAAGCGAATCGTGAGACATTATAATTAAGCGTAGTATTTTTTAACTCTTCTGAGTCGATATCACATTGAAAAACTCATTCGAGTCCTGAAGTCCTGAGGGATGTACTGGGGGCCAGATAAATGACACGTACATTGCCAAGGAACCGCAATCACCGACGAAGGGTGACGCGTTCGTTCGTTTGATTAATTAGTCTGGATATTTGAGCGACAGATTCCGTCGACCCTCTTCTCCAGATTCTGTCTTCACTTCCAGCATACAACAGAAAGCGACAGATTGGCTTGAAGTGAGTTTATAGAATTTTAATGACACAATTTGCCTGGCAAAATTGTTTTCCTGGCAAGGGTTCTGGAATGGATTTCTATGATAGCTTTAGGAAATATGCTTGAGGCGGGGTATACTAGTACAATGCTCACATGTATCGTGAATAGGAAAGTGCGTACGTCGACATTCAATCATCATTCACTTGTAATGGAAATTGTCAAGAAATCATGGTAAATACAAGTGCTTTGTATTTAACGGGTTAGCTGGGCATCATCTCGGTCCCCACAGCAATTTGGCTGACATGCTAACTACTACAGATAGAGAAGTGTAGGTACACGGAAAGGTGAAAATGCGCACACGGAAAAAAAATCGGTTCACAAATTCAAGAAAAAAGATCACAATTTCTTGAACTGAACAATTTTTCGAAAATCGTGTTCAAATTTCGGGAATTATGAATAATAAACCTTGCATTCATGAAACTATTTGTGAGCCTAAAAACAATTCACCATACATGGCGTTACATTCAAACGTTTGGTTGAGCTATTGTTACCTGGACATGTTTAGTTTTTGTTATGATTCTGGTTCATTATTTCGGAATACTCAGCCGACAGTTAAGCGAGGTTCATGATTTAACGAGTTTATTCGCTATCTTCGTAATTTCTTTTCACGTCATGAGTAGAGTGATTCAAGTTTCATGATTTTACGATTGTTGATATTTTAATCACTAGTAATGTGATATTTTAGTGAAGAGTAGAGTGATTTTTGTTTATGATATCAGGATCTTTGCCAGTAGATGATAAGACTATTATAAAATAAAAACGCTTGTAAGGACGTGGCCAGGTGTGTGGAGATGAGCGGGTCCACGTCAACGTAGATCGTGACGAAAACTGATTTGACAATGGATATGCTTCTGCAACTCCATCTACGATTTGTGCAGGTGTTCGTGCTATGCTATGCTATGCTGTGCTATGATATCAGGATCTTAGCCTCGATTTTCGTAATTTATATGCACGTTATCGTGATATTTTATTCATGAGCTTACTTTCCAATTTGATGCGTGGAATGATGTGACTTATGTTCATGATATCAACAGTTTTATCATGAGATTCGCAATTTCTCAGATTTGGATAGAAAGACGAACGACCACTTTGTATTCAGTAATGAGATATGGCGTTTTGTCACGGGTTTCTTAGAATAATATTTTATTGTGTCTATCACTAAAGTTTCGCAGGTCCTATGCCTTCATCTAGGCTTTGGTTGCTTACGGATTTTTTGCTCGGAATAACGTGACAATTTTAACTGGATCTTGTTCTGTGTACTATATCACGAACACGATTTGTATCTCTCGCAATTTTCGTTTTCTGGCCAGACATCACATTGAACCTTATCAAAGAAATATCGATGATTGTGGTCCCAACAATTTTCTTATATTTACTCCTCGTACATATTACTAATCGCTAACAGCTGGACAACTCATGAAATAGCGCATGGAACAAAAATGATTTTCCGAATAATACTTGAAATTTTGTGAAATACGCAGCAAAAATATATGAAAATTAACTTAAGCGTATTTCATAACATCGCAGAAAAACTATTCGTGTAATTACACAGAAAAAATATTTTGTAATTTTAAGTTTATTTTCATGCACATATTTGGAGCATGAATATAAATGTAAAATTAAGTTTCACCACAAATATACACGACTTGTCGTGCTTTCTTCAATGAATTTTATTATAATTTTACACGTGGATTGAAAATTACAGTTTCTTTAAACGGAAAACCAATGCACTTCAACGTATTTTTACTCGAATACTGCTGTAAAATGAATGACATGTAATATTACACGAATGAAAGTGTAAAATTGTATGCTGTTTGATGCTCCAATTGATTTTAAAGAAATTTTCAATCAAATTTTTGATTCAATCGTTGTATGTTTACATTCGTATTGATTTACATGTCGTTTAAATTTCATTATTTTTGGTGTGTATGTTTCACGAATTTATTCGCTATATATCATGCACATAAAATGAATCCTGAAAATCATGCTAATCTGCATGTTCCAATGAAAATTTACATTATTCTGCTCGAAACTTGCGCGCTATTCATTCAACGTTCAGCCAAAATATTTTATTTTTACACGATTTTATACGAAACGGTGTTGAGCAGAGAGAAAAACTAACTGCGTTGTACCCAATACATGCACGAGCCGCAACTCAATGCGCTTAGATCGTTCACGATCAAGCGAAACTTATGCACGCTACTTTGCAGTCAAGTTGTTATGTGTCACTTTAGCACAGTCAGTAAGAGTGTGTCTTTGGTGAGTCAATGATCGTCGGTTCAAGTCTTGGTATTATTTCACGAGGATATTTTTTTTATGTCGGTATGGTCACCAACACATACGAATGTTATTTATAGCACGATTTGTGGCCAATGTAAAATTAACAACACGCATAATTTTATACTATTGGTCGCGTTCCATTTATGTGCAGTATAGTTAGCATAATTTTACATGAAATTTTTTATCTGTGTAGTTTATAGGAAAATGTCTTGACAATGTTGCATGAAATAGAAAATGATTGGGGATATCTTCCAAATATCACAAGCACGCAAGATAGATCGTAAATCATGTACTAGGAATTATTAACAAGTTCACGAATCCATGAATAGCCTTTCTTGATTTTGTGAAATTTTTCACGAGCACGATGCACAGTGGTCCAGAATGTAAATTTAGCAGGAATTTTAACTTTTTGCTGAAGTTAAATAACTTAGCCTTACAATATGTTTGGCAATGTTGTTGCACTTTGCAAGGCCCTTCTGTTTGTTTAAACAGAAACTGGGGTGGTTCTAATTTAAGCAAAATTTGAAGTTGAATTTTAACAGTTCGAGATAGAGCTTGACTTCTTCATTTTCTTCATTTTCGAAGACGCGCAAGCTCTAGCTTTTATACTTTCCATTGCACGAGACATCCAAATGTAAGTTTTAGGGTGTTCGGTTTTTTTTCTATAACTGTTGTAGTTTTATTTGATGCTACCCTTTGGACAACTTGAAGATTATTTTAGTGCGCATAATTTGCTTTAAAACACCAAGTACATTTTTTCCGTTTCAAAGCTATGAGAACTTTTATATAAAAAAATGAACTTTTTCAAATAGATCATTGTTTAGGGCACTTAACATTAAATACCGTTGGTGTCATATGAAATAGCATGCTTTGTAGTATAGATCACCAAAAAATGGAAAATACGATATTTTTTATATCTTGCAATGTTTACTCAAAAATAGTTTATTTTTAGTAAAAAGTATATATATAACCTTCTAACGAGAGAAGCTAGAGGTTCGGTATATTGAGACAAAGTGTTTTTCTCCAAAATATCTTAAAGTATTTCTAAAGTGATCTTAATGAAAAATCAAAACTGCAAAAGTTATACAAAGAAAATCATTTTTTAAGAAGCACTCTAATCTTTTTTGGTAAATTTCTTGTAAAATGAAAAGTACACGACATAGAGTTCCTGTGTTTTCGACAAAGTTTTTTTAAATTTTATTTTCTTCAATTTTCTGGAAGACCGCGAGACTATATCTCGAACCATTAAAACGTTAATCTGATTTTACTAAATTTAGAACCCTACCCACTATTCAAAATAATAGAAAAGTATTGTAAAGTTCAATATTTTATCATGAAAACGAAACTATATTTTTATATTATCTACCGTGAAAGTAATTTAAACATATTACAAAATGGTCAATTAATTAAAAACCACATTTTTTATATAACTTTTTCAGTTTTAATTTTTTTTTCGACCTATCCTTCAGATGTTTTTCGGAGTTCTTGAAGACAAAAATTTTCTTGTAACACATCAAAACTTCAGCTTCTATTATTCAAAATATATAAGCACCTAATATATCAAAAATATAGTTTTTGAATCAATTTTATTTTTATACCGTGTTCGCCATTTTTTGCTCAATTATAACTCAAATCATGAACTAATTTATAGTTGAAAAAGAATTATCTTTTGATTGCCCCAATGTGTGATATTGTTAATCCAAAGAACCCCATTTTAAACAAAAAAAGTCCCTATAACTTTTCAGCGAAAATAGTTAGATATGTGGTGCCATGAAACAAATTATTCGCTTTAAAGTTACCTGAAGACTACTTCAGTTTGAAATCAATACCGCAAAAGTTATTTGAATGAAACAGTTTTTCTAACAAACATCCCAACCTTCGATTTTAAATTTGTTGTAAAATTAAAAATATGACAGGTATAACTTACATGTCTTCAGCAAACTTTTCCAAAATTTGTTGTTCTACAACTTCGCTGAAGGTCGATTGGCTCTAGTTAGAATGATGAAAAAGTTAATTTTTTGATGCTGGTAAAATTAGAACCACCCTAACTGTTGTTTTAACAAAAAGGAGGGGCTCATAAACTACAAAAATTTCTCTAAAGACTTAATAAGGCTAAGTTGGTTAGTTTGAGTAAAATTACAAAATTCTCGCTAAATTTGTATTCTGGACCACTGTGCAATGTTCTGACTATTGAACTAGGATTCAGGGACCAGTTCACGAATACATCTATAATATTTGATGATTTTGTGAAGTATTTTACGGGCATGTTTGGTCAGTAGTGACTATTATATTAGGAATCATGAACCAGTTCACGTATACATGAATAATATTTGATGATTTGATGAACTATTTCACGAGCACGAATGGTAAGTCGTGATTATTATACTATTATCATAGACCAGTTCACGATTACATGAGTATTTGATGATTTTGTGAACTAATTCACGGGCACATATGGTCAGTCCCGACCAGGCCCGTGCGCAAGGAAGGGCTTTGGTGGTTCAAGCCTCCCCATGAGAGTTTTGAAGTTTTTAAAAATTTATTAAATTCCTGTTCAGGAAAAAATATAATGCGAGCCTTTTTGACACACAAAATGTCATTTGAGTTCGGTCACTCTAGAGCCAAGCCGTTGAAAAAACCTTGAGAGAGTCGCTGAAAAAAAATGTATAATAAGTTGGTCGGCTTCAGTGGATCTGTTCACGTTTCGACAAGTTTCGATATTAGTAACTGTTGCAAATAGACCAGTTACACAGCAAAGGTCGGTCAGCGGGCTAGCAACGGGAGATAAAGAAGAAAAACACGAAGTCGTAGAAAATCAGGATATCGTTGTTTGGAGAAATTTCATCGCCGATTATCTCTCCGTCGGAGTGACTGGCAGCTAAATGGCTTGCAAAAATTGGCGTCAGTATCGGGAGAAATACAGCCGCCAAGGAAGTCTCAGCGTCAGCTAGCAGATAAATTGGAACAGGTAGCACCCAGCACGATAAGAATTCCAGCAAAGGAGGTTGTTAAGAAATGTAAATTATTATGGTCGACACCTCTGGATCGGTTGGTGTCTCAACAGGTAGCGATATTTGCAGGAGAACTGAGAAGGTCAGATATACCGCGAAGGTTGGACAACAAGCAAGAAAAGGCAGCAATGAAAAGGAAACATGAACGATTAACCACAAATAAAAGAGCAAGATCACAATCCCAACTGCAGTAACGCCTAACGGTTGCCCAGCATGGATGACGATTGCGAAATACAAGAGGTTTAGGTTTGGTCGGTAGGCTTAACTACTATACGGGGTATTTTTTGCGAGGATTTTCCAATTAACGCGGTTTCTTTTTACGTGGAAATTCCAATAAACGCGTTTGTTGCAAAAATGTCCTTTTGAATGCAAAAGGCATACTTTTTCTAAAAAAATATTCTAAGTAAAAGGAAACTTCTAAGTAAAAGGAAAAAGGAAGAATTTTGGCAGTTTTTTTTGCACAGATTTCACAATAACTACGTTTTTTGCAAAAATATTCTAATTGCTTTGGAATGCACAAGACTTAGAAGATTTTCGGAAAAATGGAAGAGACAGGTCTGGAAGAGTCCTTATAACCTCGCACCTAAACAATATGGGTATTTTTGGAATGGTCTTGATTTTTGACGCCATTTTGAAATCCATGGCGAAATTCGCTATAACCCAATCAATATGGGTATTTTCGAAATGGACTTGACGAGTGGGAGACAAAGGTCAATGTTTGATGTCATTTTGAAATTCAAGATGGCGATTTCCGGTGCACCGAAATTCTCTATGAATTAACCAATATGAATTTTTCAATTAACGCGCTATCTCCCGCACAAAAAACCTGGGTTATCATCCAAAACTTCCTCGAATAAGATCTGATCTTAAACCAGCGAAACGCAAAATATTTTTATGTGGTCATCCGGTGAGAATACAAGTTAGAGAAGAAAGAGAAGGATGTGGTGCGACTTGGAGGCTTGAATTGATTCAAATTAAACACTCTGCTAAACTTCAAATAAATTCAACTGTTTACTTAAAACTTTTTGTACTACTGCTTCAACTTCCGAAAATACCCACATTGATTGGGTTATAGCGAATTTCGCTAAACCGGAAGTCGCCATCTTGGATTTCACAATGGTGTTAAAAAACAATTTCGGGCACCAACTCGTCAAGACCGTTTTGAAAATAACCATAGTTTGGGTAATGGAGAATTTCGCTAAACCGGAAGTCGCAATCTTAGATTTCAAAATGGTGTCAAAAATCAATTTCTGGCACCAACTCATCAAGACCATTCCGGAAATATTTATATTGATTGGGTTATAGCGAATTTTGCTAAACCGGAAGTCGCCATCTTGAATATCAAAATGTCAAACAATTTCTGGCACCTGGTAGTGAAGACCATTTTGAAAATACCCATATTGTTGATATGCGGGTCAGAAGTCTTCCAGACCCGTCTCTTCCATCTTTCCGAAGGTTTTCGAAGTCTTTGTAAAACTGCGTTATTTGGAAAATCCGCTTAAAACCCGTGACATGATTGTTGCAGAATTCATGGCACTTTATTCACGATTTTGGGAACAATTTTTTTCCGTGCAAAGTTTGTGTAATTTTCTTCCGAAGTTGGCGCCACCGCGGTTGCACCCGCCGAGTCTTCTACGTACATTAATCTACACTCACATCCAATTAACCTCTGCCTGTGGCGATTTGCAATCATTATCCGTTACGGGAAGCACTCAAATATTGTAATTATCTCAAGAAGCTTTTTCGCGAATCGCTCATACGCATTCGAACACGAACACCGGGGTAATGTTTCACAGTACAGTGCCATGAGAGAAGATACGATCTATGAACTTAGAAATTGATTTTTTTTTCTATAAACTTGTTTTTAGTCAGACTGAATTTAAAGTGTAATTTTCAGCAAAATACATTCTTTTCTAGATAATTGCGCTGCTTTGAATCTGTGAATGAATGTGTCATAAGATATATTTTAGATACGGATGATAACTTTTAGGCAATGAAATATCTGAACATTGAACACGAAAAACTCAATCCAATTTTTTTAGCCTGAATCAAACATGTTGTCCGAATGTGCAACGCCTCTGCGGCTCATGACCTAATATTATGCCGATTTGCTACATTTTTTGGCATAATTTTGTACCTCGCAACAGACGGCGAAAATTGGTGGCTCGGAGAAAACGGAGCTAAAAAATGCAGACTCTAAAGCTAATCACTCGCAGAGCAACAAACATTCACTTGAGTAATGTTCATTTCGTTACCGTTTTTCTTTCCTCATTCAATTGTTTCCTTTAGGCCTCTGACTTTGTTACTTACTAACTTAATCCTCTTCTTCACCTCACCTCTTCATCCAACTCTGTTTTCGTTGCAAATGTTTCAAATTTGAATTGCTCTCCTTCATTCAAATTGGCGAGACGCAGCTGTTTTTTTCGCTGCTTGCGTTGATAATTTTTAACGACTTTTTTTTAACGTTCACGCTTTTTACCTCGTTCTATCTGTGAGCCCCAGAGCCGTCACTCCCAGTCTGAAGAGTCAGCGAAGTAATGCGCCAACTGGTTAACAACCGATGCAAAAACCGGTAAAACGGTGATGATGTCATAAGCCACCGCCGCCACAACACGGTTGAACGGTCGTTTCACAGTTTACTGCCAGAATTGGAATTTTTTGAATCGCGCGGAGTGACTGCCGCCGTCCTGTGCAGCCCCCACAAGGAAAAGGCGTACAGACAGTGATAAGTGAAATATTTTCGTTGAAGTAAATTTAAACCACTTTTCTGCCTCCATTCCGACTCCTCGTACCGGCAATTCCTCTCGAATAAACGTAAATGTAAATAATTTTGAATACTGAAGAAGTTCGGACTAAGATCAGTCCCGTATAGGTGCGGGTAATCGTGGAATGGTAACCGGGGTGCAGCTCGATTTATGAATCTTTGAGTTTGAACGTCGCAAATAAAGAGTTAATATTAATAAGAATTGAGTTACTTCGCCACCCAAGCCATCAGCAGCGGCGCGGGTTCCGATTTCCCCCGAATAGCGATGGTTTGCGATCACGACAAGCGAATGGTGGGTGAAGGCACGCAAAAAAACCGTTTAAGGATGCTGAAGTGTTACGGTTTGTTTTGCTTTGTGGCTGTGATTTCGGTGATTTATGTTTCGAAGGTTAAGTTCAAGAGTACAGTTCCGAGTCTGTTGTATCCAATTCGAAAGATTTTGGGTTCTCTAGACACTTTATTTCTCCGACACATTTTAAGTGTTTTAACCGCTATTGAAGCGCCAAGAGGTTCAACGTTCTATCTCTTCGCATTTTCAGTGTAAAGTTGGTTAAATCTTATATCCCCTGATACACAATGAGTAATATTTAGCATGTTTGTGAGTAGATTTGATTTCATGATTTTTTT
Source organism: Topomyia yanbarensis (assembly GCF_030247195.1). NCBI lineage: Eukaryota > Metazoa > Arthropoda > Insecta > Diptera > Culicidae > Topomyia > Topomyia yanbarensis. The sequence goes on from NC_080672.1 coordinate 73,676,321, forward strand.
TCTATTGCATCGAACTGTACTAATTTTTTTAACCAGATTGAGGAATTTATTCAACGAATTTTAATAATGGTATTGTCGTTTGCAACAATGCACTGCACCGGTGTTTCTGTGTTTGGTTTGGTTTCTACAAACTTGGGTGTAATGTCTCTCTTTTACACTACTCCAGTGTAACCGCAGGAATAAACTAAAACGCTATAAAAATTGGAGTGTCTACTGCCATTCGTTCATTCATTTGGACAGTTTGGACGAAAACAATGGTACTTTAAAACCATCATTATGATTGATGAATTTGAATTAAATTACAAGTTTACACTTTACAACTTTTCAAATTTTATGCAGACTGATTAATAAACAAGTAATTCATATAAAGTTTACTTGCTCACTTGAAATATAATCTATCTCAATTTTCACAATGAGAATCTTCAGAAGTAAATTGTTGTGAGTTAAATACTGCGCCATTTCTTGCATATTTTTTCTAGAAGCTCAAGTAAGCTTTTCGAATATTTTAAATCTCAGGGTGGTGACGTATTCATTACCCATAACAAGTAAACAGAGATTTGTCTCAGTTAAATAAGTAAACCTTTCTCTGGTCGCATCACGTGTTCACCGCCTAAAATGGGGAAGGAATCTTCCCATCAAATATTATGCATGGTGATCCACCCACAGAACATCTCCTCTAGCACTATGCAAATAAACATCGCATCAAACATTACTCGCCAGTCATCTGGGCCTGTTGAGCTTATAATATACTAAAAATTTCACGGGACTTTACGAATTTCACTTCGGTTGTGACCCGAATAATAAGGGCGGAAGAAAGTAATGAAAAATTGTTATGAATAGCCTCGAACAGGCAAATCAGATTGGTTTCTGTGACAGTTACGCGTCTACGTGCCTGCAAAGATAGTAGAAATAGATGGCGTATTCGCCCTGCCAGGTGAAAATCTGTTGAAGTTCGGGGTTGTCTGCTTTAAGGAAGCCTCACTTCAACATGTGAAGATTTTGTACTGTAAGCAGTTGCGTTCAGCAAACACTGAGGAGAATAAGACTACTTACCTTCAAAAAGACTCGTTTCCAGGTATTTTCGCCAGGTCTTCACTTCCTAATTATATCCTCTTAGATAAAGTCTGTCTACTTGTTCGCCTGTTTTGTACCGCCTGTTTTGTACCAGCTGCATCAATTGCAAACAGTTGGGTCTCACATTACCTGCTGTGGTAATAAGAAACGGAGGGGGTACTACGCATGATCGTCTATAATACACTGAGTACAAGCAGTGTGAAAATTAAACTAAACGCTCTCATATGGAACGCTCAAAGAATGCATAGCCCGGTCCTTTCGGAAAATTTATTTCCTCTTTTGCCTTGTGTTGAGTATGAATCTGATGATCCACTTGAGGGAATTTTTTTTATTAATTTTGGGGGGGGGGGGACCAGGAAGAGCAAATATCTTTCCTCCCCTAGATTGCCTGCGCCAACTACACCCAATAAATCCAATGCAAATCCTGTCTTAAAGCTAAAGCAAGTTGTTGAATTTAATTTTCACAGCCTTCAATGTTACTGATACGTCTTCTGATAACTTTTCTTCTTATACTGAATACATTATTGAAGCAGTTGACAACTAAATGATCCCTTTTGCAGTGATCGAATCATTTAATAGCTAAGTTGTCGAACAAGGTCACCGATTCGAGCACTGTGGAATTGCAGAAGCATCCTTCCACAAATAGATTTCTTCAAAACTTTACTAAACAGTTTGAGATGTAATACAATTGCATCTCAGCTTCGACGATATTAATATTATTCGTGTGGATTGAAAAGAAGTGCTTCTGGAGAATCAATAATTTGCACCTATTTGACATAATTTGGTCGACTTTGAACGGACGTTTGGCTGTGCAGCTCTAGCAGTTCCGCGCGTCGTATTCTTCCAGTTGTCAATGAAACACTCAAGCTAGTCTTATTCAGCTATTCTATATACACAATATCGTACTGATAGAATTTAACAATGGCTTAGCGTTACCACGACATTGAGCATGTTGTTTGGTCATACACTGAATATCGTGAAAATACATTCTTTAGCTTGAGCTTGAGCTTGTGCGACCACCCCTGGCTGCTACTCCGTTATTGATCGGGACTAGCTGAAGATGCACAGGGAATCAGTAGATAATTATGCTTGGGATTAGCGAAACATCTTTCAATGTGCAACTCCTGGTAATCCTGAAGTGTTTCTGATCAATACCGGCGCCGGCCAGGCCCGAACGTAGATCGCGGAAGGAAAGGAAAGGAATTGTTAGTCCGATACTTGCTTTTGCTAGAGGCCGTATATACTACTGCGCACTCCACAAGTATCACGGGAGGAGGATATTTTTTGTTAGTAGAGTAAAGAAGTTGGATATACTTCTTCTTTACTGACGCCAGAGAGGTGATTCCACTACCTGGACTAGATATCGATCCACCAAACCAAACCAACGGCTTTACTTCCCTTCCGAAGGAAGACTTGACCACAGATTTTTTCACCTCAGAAAAATCTCAACGACCTCGGCTGGAATTGAACCCAGGCCAACTGGAATGAGTGGCGATCACGCTTACCACTCAACCACCGGCGCCGTCTATCGTGAAAATACATTCTTTAGTCTTTCTTTAGTCCGAGGAAGACCAATCAATGTTCTTGTTCAAGACATGCTGGCCTACCGCGATCCTTTATCCATATAACTTGTCAAACATTTTTTAGCAATAGGTTCTCATGCTCTCATCCTCGGCAAGTCAGACACCAACATTATATTTCCCCAAAATTTCAATTTCGTTTAAAATACTGTCAACAGCAGAAATGAAATGTGAATAAATATACTCAAAAATATTTTGATATTTTGGATTCTGAAATTTTTTCTAACATGCTTTGTAAAATGAATAATGGCTGCACAAATCAATTTTCCCCGTAATAACATACAACACTTTGTTGAGTGTAGCAATGTTAACTCCAAACGCTCTTTTACAATGAAGATAACGCAATAGAAAGCCGATTGCATAATCTATCTTTTTTTTTTCAATTTGTTTATTTGATAAGGCACGTATGCGTTAGCTTAAAGGTGCCATTTTTTCATTGTTTTACATTTTGAATTTCTTAAAACTAGGGGGTTACACATTTCAATATTATTTTGTTTTATATAATGAAACTAAAAAAAAAACTTTACAGCTAACTTATACATATAAAAGAGGGTATAATATAATATTCGTAAGATTTGGGGGACGGGTCATTTTGTGTGTTCTTTGTATAGTAATTCACTTTATGATTTTTAGAAGGGAGATTGTAGGAGAAATTAATTATTAACTAAGCGGAACATTTTACAAGCTTATTAACTAGAAATAACTAGAAAGAGTGGTTCAAGATTAAGGGGAATTAATTAGGGCTATTTTAAAGTAGTGGTACTGTTGGTCATTTCTTAACGAGATTAAATATTGATCAACTAAAACTAAGCACTTAAGTTTTGGGAATATATTCAAGGGGAGAAGGAGATGAAGTCATACATCTGTGTATCAGAGACATGGGAGGGAGAGCGGACAAGTCTGAAGGGGGGGTGAGATATAAACTTTCAGTTTCCGGCATCAGGAATTAACGGCCAGGATTACAGATTTGAACGGATTGATCAACTAACACTAGAAGATAGGGGGGCACATAAGTTTTGGGAAGATATTCAAGGGGAGAAGGGGTGAAGTCATACATCTGTGTATCAGAGACATGGGAGAGAGGGTGGACAAGGCTGAATAGGGGGGGGGGGATATAAACTTTCAGTTTCCGGCATCAGGAATCAACGACCAGGATTACAGATTCGAACGGATGTATCAAGTATTGGGACGCCGGGCGGTTTTCCTCGAGCCGGCAGGGGTTCCTCCAGACGATTTCGTAGTACGGCTCAGATACGGATCGGGAACACACCGCGCTGCGTGTGTGATGTTGTACTGTAGATCTCGTGTTGTTGGGTCATTCGACAGATGTTTTGTCTCGTCTTGGAGTCGTATCCAACCATCGTTGGGGTACGGTAGGCGGAAGAGGGCACTTCTGGGAATAATAAGAGAAAAGATAGGGGCATTTAAATTTGGATATTGATGGTTTTGAGGAACGTGTATATAAGGGACATGTAGAGAATATCGCGGCTTGCTAGTACATCTCGAACCGGGACATTGGGTGATCTTCCTCGGGCCCGAAGGGAATCGAATAGTTGAGATCTGGCAGAACAGTACTCGGCGCATGCCCAGACAACATGTTCGATTTCGTGATAACCGTTGCCACAAGCGCAGATACCGCTATCCACGAGCCCAATACGCCGGAGATGTGCGTCCAGCGTGTAGTGGTTGGACATGAGCCGAGACATCACGCGAATGAAATCCCGACCCACATCCATCCCTCCGAACCAAGGTTTCGTCGATACCTTAGGGATTATCGAATGTAGCCACCTTCCCAGTTCACCATTGCTCCATGAAGTTTGCCAACTTTCGAGGGTTCTCTGATGAGTAATACTGAAAAATTCGCTGAAGCTAATTGGTCTTTCATATATGTCACCTTGTAAAGCGCCCGCCTTAGCTAAAGAATCCGCTTCTTCATTACCTGGAATGGAGCAATGCGAGGGAACCCAAACTAAGGTAATCTTGTACGATCTTACAGACAAAGCACGCAGGCGCTCCCAGATTTTCCCCAGAAAATATGGAATGTGCTTTCTAGGTTTCATTGAACGGAGAGCCTCGATTGAGCTGAGGCTATCCGAGACAATAAAGTAATGATCGGTGGGCAAAGTATCAATGATCCCAAGGGTATACTGAATAGCAGCAAGTTCTGCGACGTAAACTGAAGCAGGATCATTGAGTTTGAATGAGGCGGTGAGGTTTTGATTGAATATACCGAAGCCAGTGGAGCCGTCGAGGCTTGACCCGTCGGTGTAAAACATCTTGTTGCAGTCGACTTCTCGAAATTTACTATGAAAGATGCTTGGGATCACTTGCGGACGTATGTGATCCGGGATTCCACGAATCTCGTCTTTCATGGATGTGTCGAAGAATACAGTTGAATCAGAAGCATGAAAGAGATTGACACGGTTGGGATAGTATGAAGAAGGATTGATATTTTGTGCCATGTAATCGAAGTACAAGGACATAAATCGGGTTTGAGAATTGAGCTCGACAAGCCTTTCGAAATTTGCAATTACTAACGGGTTCAAGATATCGCATCGGATGAGCAATCGATATGAGAGTTCCCAAAATCGATTTTTCAGCGGAAGGACGCCCGCCAGCACTTCGAGACTCATCGTATGGGTCGAGTGCATGCAACCCAAAGCAATACGCAAACAACAATATTGGATTCGCTCTAGTTTGATGAAATGTATGTTCGCAGCGGAGCGGAAACAGAAACTCCCGTACTCCATCACCGACAATATTGTTGTTTGGTACAGCCTGATCAGGTCTCCTGGGTGGGCACCCCACCATGTTCCGGTTATTGTACGGAGAAAGTTGATCCTTTGCTGGCACTTCTGTTTCAGATACCTAATGTGACATCCCCAGGTTCCTTTAGAGTCGAACCAGACCCCGAGATATTTGAAAGTTGAAACCTGAGCAATAGTTTGACCCATTAATTGAAGCTGTAGTTGCGCTGGTTCACGCTTCCTTGAAAATACGACTAGCTCAGTTTTCTCCGTGGAGAACTCGATACCTAGCTGGAGGGCCCAAGCAGACAAATTGTCCAAGGTATCTTGCAATGGTCCTTGCAGATCGACGGCTTTGGGACCTGTAATAGAGACCACACCGTCATCTGCAAGCTGCCTTAGCGTGCAGGAATTGACAAGACATTCGTCAATGTCATTCACGTAAAAGTTATAGAGAAGGGGGCTTAGACATGAGCCCTGGGGAAGACCCATGTAGCTAATTCGTGATGTCAATAAATCACCATGCGAAAAATGCATATGTTTTTCAGACAGCAAGTTTAGCAAAAAGTTGTTTAGAGTCGGTGAAAGACCATGCTGGTGCAGCTTCTCAGAAAGAATTTTGATAGAAACTGAATCAAAAGCCCCCTTTATATCTAGGAAAACTGATGCCATCTGCTCTTTGCTAGCATAAGCCATTTGAATTTCTGTTGAGAGCAACGCAAGACAATCGTTCGTCCCTTTGCCTTTGCGGAAACCAAATTGTGTATCTGACAGTAAGCCATTTGCTTCAACCCAATTATCGAGGCGAAACAAGATCATTTTCTCGAACAACTTTCGGATACAGGACAGCATTGCAATCGGTCGATACGAGTTGTGGTCGGAGGCTGGTTTTCCTGGTTTTTGAATGGCGATGACCTTCACTTGCCTCCAGTCATGAGGGACAATATTACCCTCAAGAAACTTATTAAATAAATTCAACAAGCGTCTCTTGGCAGAGTCTGGCAGATTCTTTAACAAGTTAAATTTGATTCTGTCTGGCCCTGGGGCTTTATTGTTACATGATAAGAGAGCAAGTGAGAACTCCACCATCGAAAACGGTGTTTCGTTCGCGTTATTGTGAGGGGACGCGGCGCGGTAGATCTTCTGTGCCGGGGCGGAATCCGGACAAACCTTCTTGGCAAAATCGAATATCCAACGGTTTGAATATTCCACGCTCTCATTAGTACTGTTTCGGTTTCGTAAGCGTCGGGCCGTACTCCAAAGAGTGCTCATCGATGTTTCTCTCGTTAGTCCGTCGACGAACCGGCGCCAGTAGCTACGTTTTTTGGCTTTTATCAAATTCTTCATGCGCGTTTCCGCCATCGCGTACTGTCGGTAGCTAGCTGGCAGCCCGTCGTCCCGGAAGGTCTTATACGCAGCGGCCTTCTCCGCGTACACGTCTGAGCACTCTTTGTCCCACCATAGATTGGGAGGACGCCCGCGTGAATTCGCGTCTGGGAGTGGGCGTAGCGTATTGGTAAATCGATTGCCTTGTACGCAGCGCACCTGGGCTCGAGTCCCGACCCCGCACATAGGGTTAGAAATTTTTCCTAAGAGATTTTTCTAACCCGAAGAGGCGAATGACCTTAAGGTTAAAACCTCTATAATTGAAATAAAAAAAAAAAAAAAAAAAAAATTCGCGTCTGGTACGCGTTTAGTCTGAGCTTGAATCGCGGTATCGAGAATCAAGCCAGCCAGGAACCCGTACTCTTCCTCCGGAGGAAGCTCTTGTGTCGATTCTACTTTTTCGGATATCACGGACGCGTAGCTCTTCCAATCAATATTTCGTGTGAGGTCATACGAAACATTGATTGTATTCGGTGGCCCTGAACCGTTAGCAATATTAATTACGATTGGCAGATGGTCGCTGCCGTGGGGATCAGAGACTACCTTCCACATGCAATCTAACCGCAGCGATGTCGAGCAGAGGGACAGGTCTAAGGCGCTCGGACGCGCTGGAGGGGCAGGAATCCGTGTCATTTCACCCGTATTCAAAATGGTCATATTGAAGTTGTCGCAAAGCTCATGGAGTAGGGTAGATCGATTATCGTCATGAAGGCAACCCCATGCCGTGCCGTGGGAGTTGAAGTCACCTAAAACTAGCCTCGGTGCGGGGAGGAGTTCCGCAATATCGCAAAGCCGTCGGTGGCTAACTGAGGCTCTAGGGGGGATGTAGGTGGAAGCAATGCAAAGGTCTTTGCCTTTAATTCTGGTTTGGCAAGCGACAACTTCAATGCCTGGTGTCGAGGGGAGGTCGATCCGATTGAAAGAATAGCACTTTTTGATCCCCAAAAGTACTCCTCCGTAAGAGTCTTCTCGATCCAAGCGAATAATATTAAAATCGTGAAAGTGTAAGGTTATTTCTGAAGTGAGCCATGTCTCGCATAGGGCAAATGCATCGCATTTCAAATTATTTAGTAAGATTTTAAACGAATCGATTTTCGGGATAATGCTTCTGCAATTCCACTGTAGAACAGTGATTAAATCCTTGACCTCGTTCGATGAATTAGCCATCGAAGGATACAATCGCTGAAAGAAGGGGCCATTTCGCAGTGAACTGCATCAAAAATGTTTTTACTGCGGGGAGAAAGCTTATCAAGATACTTTTAAGGGGGTCAGAAATGTTTAACGCTGTAAGAATACGGTCCACAATGTCAGAGAAATTTATTAAGCCAGCAGTGTTTTCTTTCTCTGGCTGAGATATGGGAACACTTGGGGTTTTTAATGTTCCTGGAAGTGCTGGGAACTCCTTTTCTGAGCTCAGGTTACTGAGACCGGGAGCGACTTGCTTCGGTTTTGCACCAGTACTTCCTTGAGTAGTTATTTTAGGGGGACCATGAAGAGACACCTTCTGGCCTTTACGACGAAGCTTGGAAGAAGAAATGTTCTTCCTTTTTCTACTACTTCTAGGCACAGCAGAAGATGTCCCCTCCTGGGGTTCATCACAGTCGCCTTCGTCAGTAGACAAGTTGGTAAAGATGTTCGTAGAGACAGGTGGCGTAGCTATCTTAAGCATTTCTGCAAAAGATCGCTTAGAGCGTCCCTGAAGGGAACGCTTAAGATTTTCCTCGCGCTGTTTGTACGCGGGACATGAAGGGAGATCATGTGGGTTTCCCCCACAGTAGAGACACTTTTCGACATCTCTACCACAGGAATCATCCGCATGATTCCCACCGCATTTCCCACAGCGGGCTTTATTGCTACAATGGGAGGCTGTGTGTCCCAATTGTTTGCAATTAGTACAGTTCATGACCCGCGGCACAAAGAGGCGAACAGGTAGACGAACCTTGTCAAAGAGGAGGTAATTGGGCAGGGCAGAGCCGGCGAAGGTCACCCGATAAGAGTCTGAGTTGACGTATATTTTCTTGCCGTCAGCTGCGACTGATGCTGAATGCAAACGTTTGCATTCCAGTATCTTCACTGGCTTAAGCATGGGGTCTTTGAAACAGCCAGTCCCATATTTTAGCAGGTCCTCGCAATTCAGACTCGAATCGGAAACGACCCCACTGACTTCAACCCTGCTAGCTGGAATATAAACCCGGTACTCCTTCGTAAAGGGCTCGTAGCCAGCAATATCGTTTGCCTGAGTAGAACTGTTAACCACCACCCGAAGCTTATCAGGGCGAATTTTCGATATTTCTGTCACGGCCGAATACCGATCCGTCAGAACTCGAGAAATCTGCAACAGATTCAAACACTTTTTTTCTTTGGTCCGGAAGAAGATCACAAATGGCCCGGTGGCCGAGCTCGGATATACCTTGAGCCGGGGAGCCGATTTTATTTCGACGTCCATCTCACCTTGAGATGAACCGCCGTCAGGGGAAGTCATTTTTGCACGGGCCTATTGCCCAGTGCACGTTATTAAGACAACCAAGAAGGGGAAACGAAAACTAATACTTAGCTTGTGTATGTAACGGTATCCAGACGGCTTACTAAAAGAACACTGCTTCACTTCACTGACCGGCTAACGGTACTCAGAAACAGAAACACAAAAGAAGGGAAAAATAATGAAACCTCAACTAGGCGTAGAGTGTGCCAATAACCTTGAACGCGGATTAACACTATTTGTCGCTATAGAGTGTACGGACCGATGACAAAAGACTTCTATCTCGACTGAGTGCTCGATAACGAATGATAATCTATCTTCGAATACACAATAGAGTGGGACATGGTTATATGAAAAAAATTAAATTTTGCTCCGAGCAACTTTTTGTGTTCCATTTGGGTCCTAGAATAACTGCAAATTCTAAGCTCAATCGGTGAAACTACATTGAAAGCTAATACATTCTATCAATTTAGATTGTTTTCGGCTATCTTTTTCATGTAATTGGACTATTGTGAATACTATAGAACTGCACTTAGCATCGAAAAGTGAAAATGGAGCAGAGTCAAATACTACGAGAGAACACATATTTTGATTAAAACAAGTTGACCTCTAGAGTCTTTAAAATAGTTTTGGAACCCTATATAAGTCAGAAAAAAGTTAGACATGAAAGAGTTAAGTCACAAACCACCAAAGATTGCTAAACTAATAATTGCGCATCAAAAACTAATATTCATCACTGCACCTAGTACCTCAAAAGCAATAGACATAACAGCAAGCGAAAAGGCAAATGCTGCTAGCAGATACACGATCGCAAAATGCAAGATCAAGAATCAGTCAGAAACATCCAACAATAATCACCAAGACAACAATAGCGACAATAACATGGATGCGTACAACAACGACCGAAAATGCAGATCGGAGGATCACCAAGCTGAATGACAGTTCTGAGTATTGTTTACAAGCGAATAAAAGCATTTTGCCAAAAGTGAGCGGAAAAATGTGATCTGTGATGGACTTTGAAAGAAGGAGTTGCTTCACTTGGCCGAAAGGAAGCAACTTCTTCTTGAGGAATTCCAGGAAGATCCGCCATCACCGGCATGGAAGACTAAACATTTTCCGCAGTCAATAATAGTATTTTGACTCAAGAGCATTTTTTAAAAGGGCGTGAAAGTTTCTACGTGTAGCATTTTCGAAAAAAAATGTTGATTACCGTATTTTATACAACAAAACTATATGAGAACGAGTTACAGGGAGTGAATATTTCTGTTAAAAAAATAAACGCTGAACAAAATATTGTGTCATTTTTCACAAAAACAATTTTTTTTATAAAAATTGAGTTGCAAAAAGCCATTTTTTAAATTTTTATATTTTGTCGATAAAAAACTAAAGAGGAAAGAAACATTTTGAATGTAATTTCATGATGGAGAACTTATCGGTAGAATAGTTCTTCTAACAATAACTTTATAGGGTGATGAGCCCATTATCGCTATGTTTCTATTATCACGCTACCTATTTGAAGCCGTTGGTTAGAGCAGTGTCTGCCATCTTTGTTTAACGCATTGAGTCAAATGGTAGCGCAACAATAGGGGCACTCGATTCGTGTTTTCGTTGCGCTCAAACACGAGAATTTCACTGTTTTCAGCGCATGTATGTTATTATCTTGGTACTTAACAACGTAGCAAAGCTATTGATGCCAATTTGTACGCATTCCATTGTTTGTAGGCCGAATAATTAATGAATCAGTGAGGCGCCCTCCTTAGTATGGTGAAAATAGGCACTTCACCCTACATGTTTTTAAATTTCATACTAATTCACATACAAAACGATAATTTTATTACAGAATATAATTCTAAGTATCATTTCAATTCAAAATTCATGTAACAAGAATCTTACCAAATGCGATAGTTGTCGAGATATTTGGAATTTCGCTCCAACAAAAAAATTGATTCGTGTAATTGTGCCCTTTTTAAAAGTTATTCGCGTTTCACCATCTTAAAATATCAACAATCTAATATTTATCGTTTAAAAACGTAAAAAACTTTTTCAGTATATTCAGCTGATGGAGAGGTTTTCAATAAATTTTTTTCTGACTACACAATGTTGTCGGCCTTTTGGAAAACCTCTTGCTGTTGATAAAAAAAACGCGAACAACTTATGAAAAGGTCATAATAAAACAAAATATTTGTGTTGTTAAAACAAATTTTAAAATATCTCGTGAACTACAACATTTCAAAAAAAAAAATTTGCTGAGAGCATTTTGATTTGAAATGGCGTTTAGAATAATATCCAAACAGAAAATGTATTTTTGACTGTAAATAGCATGAATTATAAAAATATGTCAAAAGTTGTTGTTAGGAAAAATTATTCATGATCCAAATACACTTAAAAAGTTTCTTTTCCGTCTTTAAAACGATAAACATTAGATTGTTGACATTTCATGATGCGTAAAGGCGAATAACTTTTAAAAAAGCATAATTACACGAATTAATTGATTTTGTTGGAGCGAAATTCCAAATATCTCGAAAATTATCGCATTTTGGAAGATTTTTGGTTAAATTAATTTTGATTTGAAATTATACTTTAAAAACCTGTTTTAATCCACCTAGTGGTGCAATTGTGCCTTTCACAATCATGAACACGAGAATTTTTTCGTTGTTTATATTCATTAAAAACTTTCAAATGTATATATTACATTTTTATTATACACAACATGCCAATTATATACAAGAAAAGAAATCATTATTCGAGTTCTAAAATTTTGTAAAAGAAAAAACAGCCACGGTAATATTAAATTGTTAAAGGTGCGAAATCGGCAAAGTCCCAAAAAGTCGATTCTTATAAAAAAAATTTTCGGGATAACATAAAATCTCGACGTTTCATGCATTTTAAAGATGTTTGGCATCAAAAATACGAATTCGATTTCATGGGGTCCCCCCTTTGAAAAAAAAATTGAGTTCCGGCTTATATGGGAATTTCATATGTAACCGGACGGTTCAGTCTATATTTCCGGACCCATATAAGCGATCCGTACGAAATTTCATAGACATCTGTGGGGATATTATAGCTATCATTTGGGACTAAGTTTGTGAAAATCAACCATTTCCGGAAAACTGATGTGAGTTCGATAATTTTGAAAGATGGCCACTTTTCCCGGGCACTTCCGGAAGCGTCGATGGTGATCAATGTAGTCAACGTAAGTTTAGTTGGCCGTTGGTGACCTAGAACTGCAAATTCAAGTTGTTTGAGAGACATTTTGGCGAAATTTTTACATTTTTTGCTGTCATCGGAATATCGGTTTGAATCGGAATTTGCTATGTGATCGCACGCTACAACCTGTAACTCCGGAAGCGGAAGTCGGCTCGGGATGAAATTAAATAGCCATTCACGGGGGCGCAACACCTTTCATTTAAGACTAAGTTTGGTTGAATCGGTCTAGCCATCTTCGAGAAGCCGATTTGACTGTTATTCTGAATTTAGATACTTCCGCCGGAGCTTCCATAACCGATTATGGTGGCCAATGTGGTCAAATAACCTGTGAATGGTTGTTAGTGATCTAATACTACAAATCGAAGCAGTTGTGGTCATATTTTGGAAAAAAATTTACCTTTATACATTCATAGCAGAATTTATTAAAATCGACATTTTCTGCGTGATCGTACTCATCACCCTATAATTCCGGAACCGGAAGTCGGATCCATCAGAAATTCAATAGCAGCCAATGGGAAGCAAGCAATCACATCCAAAATGTTTCTGTTCTCTTTAGGTTTCCGTTGAAAATTTAAAAGATGGGTTTTTTGTAGTTTAAATTTTAAACATAAATTTTTGTTTTTTGTTTTTGAAAAATGACACATTTTTTTAGTGTATATTTTTTCGTATAGAATTATTTATTCCCTATAGCTCGTGTTCAGATTATTTAGCTGTTTAAAATACAGTAATCGAACAGAAAATTTTCGAAGCTAATGCACGCAGAAATGTTTGCGTCCTTTTGAAAAATAGCTCTTGTATCAAAATATTGCAATTGGCAGAGAAAATTATAGAGATTCATAAACCGAACACAACTGCAAAGTTTCGTTCGTATCGGCGATGGTCATATTTTGTGGTCGGCCTGTTTTTCATGGAATCCCTCATTTCGAACATCGTATTTTCTGTCGATTGTTTTTCAAATTGACCAAAGTGTTCTAACATTGTATCTGGCAATCGCATTAATTCGAACTTCAGTCTGGTTGCAGCGAAAACTCATGCTTCTTTTAAGATCTACACTCAGATCAGTAAAATTCTCAGGGTCAAAATCACATTAAATGTGGCAACCATATTTGCAGCTTTTTTGAAATCTCTCCCAGCTTCAACTTTCAAGTAACTCTCGTGATGCGTCACTTAACGGCCATCATCAACCACATTATAGCTTGTAATGGAAATCAACTATTAACTGACCCAAATCTGTCGCACACGGTTGATTCAACAATTACCCGCTGCCAGTCAACCCTAACCCGGAGGCGTGCTCCTCCCCGACAAAGGAGACGGTTCCGTAAGTTGCTGTGAAATCATAGACATCTCAAGACGTGATCAAATGTTGTCCGTGTACCTGATGGAACTTTTTCTCGCCGCACACAAGACTTTGCACATCCGCTTACAGTGCTTCAGCGGTTATGGTTAGGCGTTTTTCCTCTCTCAAAGAAATCTGCGAGTTTACCGCGAAGCTAAAGCTGTAAAAGTTGTCCATCGTTATCGGTAGAATACCTCGGAGATAACCGGAGAGACTCTCGAATAAGTCTGCGGTTACACGCGAAGATGGCGCCAACCTAAAACTAACCGTACATTTTCCCCGACTTTTGACTATTTACCTGCCAGGGGTCATGATTCCGTTCTTGCACGCGGCGGCTTTCGATGGTTGTTCGCTTTTGTTGCGAAACGGCTCTCTTCATGTCTATCTTGGCAAAGATTGCACATCGGACTTCAAGCACACGACGACGAAACATGAAACAGCGAGTCAGCAGAACAGAAAAAAATGCTTTGCTAAATCCGATTCAACGGTCCAATAAATTAAACGCTGTCTAAAGGTAGAAATTACAATGGAAACTATTTAATTAACTATTGATACGACGATTTCCGCTTTTTTGCCTTTTTGCGAGTTGCTGCCGTGCGTCCGTAGCCGGGTTCTGTCTCGTTCAGCTGCAATTTTTTTTCGCATCTGTTTTTGTATCTGTAATTCATTAAAGTTTCTTGGTTCGGTCGGGTCTCAGCTGGTGTGCTACCACCTCGGTTAACCGCCCGAGCCAGGGGGAAGCAAGCAATGATAAGCGAGCCATGGTCGTAATTTTCTTTCAATTGACGCTTCAACAAGTTTTTCTTTTCATTTCCTAACCATTTTCCTTCAGCTGTACAAGTTCTTGAGTGAGATAGAAACAAGGGTATGTTCGTATTGATGGTTAGAAGAGAGAAAGAAATAAAACGGACGGTAATTCCTGAATCCACTTTATTCTTCGACACGTCCATGCAAGCAGAGATTCGTGGAATTCCGGATCATCTACGCTCGCGGGAGATCCCTAAAATATTCACAAGTAAATATCAACACATAGACTGCCTTAAAATGTTTTACACTGATGGGTCACGAATCAGTGAGGCCACTGGTTTCGGTATTTTCAACAATAATTTTTCAATTTCTCTCAAACTTGCAGAACCCGCCTCTGTTTATATAGCGGAACTAGCAGCAGTTCACTATAGTTTTCAAATAATTAATACTTTACTTCCGAACCATTACTTTATCCTCACTGATAGTCTCAGCACAATTGCAGCTCTACGCTCAAAGAGGATTGATAATCACGATCCATTCTTTTTGGGGAAGATACGAGAATCTCTGAGTAACCTGACAAGAAAATGTTATAAATTTACCCTAGTGTGGCTCCCCGCCCATTGCTCTATTGCGGGCAATGAGAAAGCTGATAATTTAGCCAAGATTGGTGCACTAGATGGTGAAATATATGAAAGACCCATCGCTTACAATGAATTTTATAGCGCTTCTCGACAGAGGACACTTGCTAGTTGGCAAACATCTTGGGACAATGGAGATATGGGACGATGGCTACACTCAATTATCCCTAAAGTATCAACGAAGGCATGGTTCAAAGGATTGGATGTAAGTCGGGACTTCATCCGTGTGATGTCTAGGCTCATGTCCAATCATTATACTTTAGATGCGCATCTCCGTCGTATTGGGCTCGCTGAGGGTAATCATTGTGCTTGTGGAGAAGGTTACCACGACATTGAGCATGTTGTTTGGTCCTGCACTGAATATCGTGAAGCCAGATCACAATTAGTAGATTCTTTACAAGTCCGAGGAAGACCAATCCATGTTCCTGTTAGAGACATCCTGGCGTATCGCGATCCTCTATACATGGAACTTATCTATCATTTTCTAAAAACAGCGTCTGTCAAAATTTAATTAAATTCATCTCCTCATACTCTCATCCAAGGCTAATCATTCACCAATTAAAGTGTCCTAGAATATTTAGTTTTTAAATTTAGACAAAAACAGAAAAAAAGTAAATAAATGCACCCGAAAATACTAGATCATTATGAAATACAACAATGTAAGGAAAAAAGCAAACAATAAAGTGATTTCAGTGTTAGTTTTAGACAAAGTACTAGTATAGTTAAAATTAGTCTTAAGGATTTTTGTAACGTGCTATGTAAAAAAGAAACTGGCGTAAAAAGCTTTTGCAAATGCCGTGTCAAATAAACGTATGAAAAAAAAAGGAAAAAAAAAAAACGGACGGTAATTGGTGCATGTATAGTGCTGTTGCAATTTTTTCGCAGTAATGGTGCCTTCTATTGCGCAACCTAGTGGTAGCTAGTTCTACCTTTCATCGCCAATGGAGCGTTTAATTAGCGCGAACGGTCCGTTTCCATCTGTTGAGTCATAATGTTCTAGATAAGCTGAATCGATTTTATTAATGTATCAGAAATGCATTTTTCTTCATTTCACGGAAAACAACTTATTCAACCAACGATTTCGATTAAAGATTGTTTTGGACAATTAGTATGGTTGATGATTTCACTAACTACTAGAAATGAACGTAACATGATTATTAGGCAGTTAGCCGAAGAGCCCTAAAACATATCATTTGTGCATTTAGGCTCTTCAATTTAAGTCTTATGTTATGCAAGGCTATTCATTATGCGTTACGTCTCCCCCTGTTCATCATATTTCGTCAATCACACTATTTTAAGCCGTTGATGAAGCCTATATAAAGAGCTCATCAGTCCATCTATTTTCAACCAATGCCAAAACAGATCCTTTTTCTATTAGCGTATTCTATTCTTCGCACCATCCAAAATAGGAACACCCTCTTCTCGAATGTTTATTTTTCCGTTACCCGAAATCGTACAAATACCCAACGGCCGCTATAAGGCTCCACCTGGTCGTTCGTTTCATCTATATAGCAAGACCACTTTTGGCTTCGATGCGAAAGATAAACAATTTCGCGTCTGCCTAGGCCTGTTTTGGGCTGGTGTATACATTGGGCCATAAAAAAAGTGATACAGCGCTGAATTAGAGAAGTAACTTTCCAAATGCGAGCTGCACTGGGGGTTGAGAGGCGGTGAAGGGTCAATCTGTCAAAATGCTTTTAACTCTGCATTTCAATAATCGTAACCGCTGCATCTTATGGTGGATACGATTTCCTATTGACGGTGGTGGCGGCGTGGAAAAAACTTTCTCGACACGAGGACGTTGAAGCACAGTGGTAGTGTAAACAATTTTGTCGAGGGCTCAGACGGTTGTTGATCTCGTGTGGGTCATTAAAATATTATTAAATGCAGTGCTTTCTTTGCTGGGATTAATCCAACAGAGGAATCGGATCGATTCAGTTTGCCAGGCAAGCCTGTCACTTCGATAAACGCTTTAATTAGCTTTGAGGACCAGGGGGCAGATGTGTGATCTGGGAAGGCTGGCGTCGTTAATATGCCTAGCGCCTATGAGTGCCCTGGTTCGTGTTGTTTGAAATAAAGGTAAATATTTACTCGGCGGTTCAGAAGAATTAATTTGCAATGCATATTTGTGAGTAGTAGATGGGTGAACCATCGAATGGTGTTGTGATGGAAGGAGGCCATGCAAATGCATATTTCAGCAGTAGCAGAGATTGTTCAAATAAAATACACTCAAAATCAGGCACTTCTAGGGAATAAGAGCAAGTTCCCCGCATATGAAGACTCTTATTTCCAAAATGGTAATAAGATTCATTTTCGAAATGGTCGTAACTAATACATTTCATTGTCCGGGTATTTTTTTCTGTTTTGTGCGACGTATGATAATAGATGCTTTGTTTCTGCTCGCTTTGTGCATATTACACGTTGTACAGTTCGCGTAGCACGAGGATTAAAGTATAGTCTGGATTGGTGCGTCGTTCGAAACCGAATCCAATATAGGTGCTGTTGTTTGAAGCAACAGGGCAGGTAGACAATAATGCTTGCTGCGATTTCTTCATGCATTATCGCATCTACATCTCTGATCGCGAAGTCGAGATCGGTGGTGTGATCACCGATGAGAGTTTAACCTACAAAATCTGCTGAAATGCATGGTTGGCTATTTTAAAGACCCCTCACTACAACCGGTGAAAATACTGGATAGCAATCGTTTGCATTCCGTTTTAAACGTGAATCTTTGCTGGATCTTCTTTGCCGAGCTATATCCTCTTGTATAAGCGTCTGTATGTCTATCTATTTACACGGATCATGAACTGCTTGCAAACAACTGGGCCACACAGTCACTTATTGTAGCAATAAGGCGCGCCGTGAAAGTGCGACGAGAATCATGGATGATCCATGCAGTGAGAATGCTGATAAGTGTCCTTACTGTGGGAAAAATCTGTATGATCTTTCGATATGTCCCGCGTACAAACTGCGCTGGGATAAAGTGAAACATTCCCTTAAGGAACATTCCACGCGTGTGTTGTAACTAAACCGAAGCAAGGAATTCCTGGTCTCGGAAGATTAATATATGACAAGCAGTTCCAAATACTTCACTGAGTGCCAAAAACACAAGTGTTCGTTTGTTTCAGTCCGAAAATGATCTCTGTGCTGAAATTAATAATTTTTTTGACAGTAGCAATTTGTCAATGTTGAGACTTAGCCAGACAAACATCAAAATGACGAAACAATGGATGGTGAGAGTAGTGCAAGAAGCGCGCAATCAAACGCCCGTTGCTATTAATCTTTACAGTACCAGCTTACAGTATATCGGAAAATTTGATTTTAATTTTGCTCTCATTTCGGCTTTAAAAGATCTGGAAAGTCCAGTTTCTGTGTACTCAGTAGCGTTCGAATCCATAGACCACTTCCGGAAGTAATCCGAATTCCAGTGTGGCTATATCCGGCATCCCAGTGGGGTGACGGAAGAGTTTTGAAGAAACATCTCATAAATTTAAGTAGGGTAAGGTGGGGCAAATCCGACCTAGTGAATGGTTTTGGCTGTTAAATGCTCATTTTACATAGGATCAAGTCGTTTTATATACCAAATTAAAGGTTAGACTCCTGCGCAACTTTCTGTATATAGCATATTATTTTGATCTTGGGAATATCTTGTGATACAAGCGTTTTACAAAAATGTTTATTTTTGCTGTTTTCAAAAATGGTGGGGTAAACCCGACCCCCTATGTTTTTGGTTGATTTAGTGCAGATATTATCCAAATTTTATGGTGATGATAAATCAATGAAAGTTGTGTCATTGAATTGTAACATGAAGCAAATGGAGTTCAATGTCAACCTTGGAATGCTAAAATCACGAGCAATAGCACGTAATGATATTCCCATTTGCATCGGAGTAATTGCTCGGCGAATACTATAATCATCACGTTTTTGTGTCTTTCGTTTGTAATTATAAACCATTTTGCATAAAAATAATAAATAATAACAATAAAAATATATTTCAATTTGAAAAATAAAAATTTTCTTAGCAAAAAAAGCGGTCGGATTTACCCCAATATTTAGTGGTCGGATTTGCCCCACCGCGTCATTTTTCATTACGAGGCAATTAAAAAAAATATGAAAAAGATTGAACTAACTTCTTCTACGCACTTTGTAGGACTTTAATCAAAGAATTTAAATCCACTTACATTTATTATGTAATCACTTTAACAATCAGAAATATCCTGTAGTCAATGATGCACAAAAGTCAAATCAAAAGTTGTAAAAACACACTTTTTGTCGTTTGAGCATCTCAATGTAGACTAATGAAATGCTGTCATACCACCACTATGATTATTTTCGATGCTCTACACGATAACATTGATATTAGTTCGCGTAGTGCTTCTGATTTTCGGTAACAGAGGGGGGTCGGGTTTACCCAACGGTCGGATTTGCCCCACCTTACCCTAATTGTTTTTTGAAATGCGCTACGTATGACTATTTTCCATTGATTCTTCACAATAGATATGAATTGGACCAATATTGGCCACCGGAAAACTGTTCCGCGAGAACCGAAGAACATACTTTTCTATCATTTTAGGTTTATACGAAATGCAAAGTTCTTTCAATCGGACGGTCCTGCAGGTCCATCAACATATGGCCATTCCGCCACCGGTTCCGGATGGAGTTAAAACCGGTTACGACAACCCAGTGAAAACTATCATCAATATGGGTATCATTTGAAAGGGAGTGGTCAGTAGAAAACAAAAATTGATTCTTGACGCCATACGTTGAAGGAGCTGTAGGACCGTGAAAGAACTTCGCATTCCTTATAAATTTATCAACCCAAAATGCTGGAATGATAGAAAAATATTTACTTTTTGTGTATGTTCTCCCGGAACAGTTTTCCGGTGGCCAAGATTGGATCAATGTAGCGCATTTCAAAAAACGCTTACGTAAATTTATTAGATGTTTCTTCAAAACTCGTCCGTCACCCCTCTGGGATTCCGGATATACCCCATGGGAATTCGGGTTAATTCCGGAACCGGTCTACGGATTCTAGTGCTAATAGGTGCTCAGAAACTGGACAAAATTCCAGATCATCTAAAGCCAGTTCCATCCAAGTCAGTCAAAAGTTGACGAAATGAGAGCAAGATTATAATCAAATTTTCAGAAAAATTGTAAGCTAGTATTGTAAAGGTTAATCGCCTGTCAAATTAGGGTTCCTAAATAACCTTAATTTTCGATTTGACGTTCTTGTAGCACGTTTGGAGGATTGTCCTTATTCTGCACAAATATTTTTGTCTATTCAACCAATCCATCGTATTATTCACATAATGACAGTTTGAAAGAGCAAGCATCTACTGATATAAACATCTGTATCAACCAGCTTCAGAGTCACTGAAAAAGCCTTCTCAGAAATGACTGCCTACACCAAGACCTTCCGCTCGAATTTCGATTCGTCGGCAAATGTAATATCGTTTGGTGTTGCTTCAACGTTTTCAGTATAATAGTCATCGTTTTCACTTAATTTTTGGCGCGAAAATGTAAAGTACGATTCAATGATAATTCAATAATGAACTATCTATTCGCAGTGTTTACGGTAAAGTGTACGCCGGCAAATTGTTATTTTTTCGAATTGTTTCGTTGTAGATTGTGGTACTGGCTTCCGTTTAAAGTGCACAGTTGAGTTTAAAATACCAAATTTTTCTTACGATTTGCGTGTTAATTGTGCTGCGGTGGCCGGACTGGCGGAATACTTTTTCCCGAGTGGATAGTAAGATTTGGAGTGATTTCTACCCCTAGTGACGAAAGTTCAGACGTGGTGTGTGTAAGTGAAAATGAAAACTTCCGGATAATACCTGGTGGCTGTTTGGAAACACCCTTTATTCAAGGGCTGTATGACCGACGGTTCAGCGAAAATTATTTTGTTGATTACGATACTACAAATATTCCACAACTAAGTACTGCATTCATTTAAATTACGTTGCATTAATTTTCCGTTCCCTCCGATAAAAACCATCTTTTCGCGAGTACTGAAGCCCGCATGATAGTATTGGATAATGGGAAGGTATCTCCGACGACCGACATCTCTTCAGACTCAAAGGAGGTCAATTTGGATATTTCTCCTATGGCACAATGCCGATAAATCTTCTTTTCGATGCGAATTATATCCATTTAATACAACCGGCCCCTCGATAATACATTCCGGACCAAAAATAAGTCATTTAACATCAGCAATCTATTCGTAATCAAACTACATAACCGTCGGCCGTGTTCGAATAAGCATCTACGTACCCGTCCAGGAAGTAGAGATTGATGGAGTAGTCTCAGTCAGGGGCCCAAATCGCGAAGTAAGGAGTTGGCTCCACCAATAACCCGTTGCTATGGTCACTAAAAATTCTGGTGTTTGCACGTTCTGCAAAAATCAAGGAGTATAAAAACACAACTTATTTTCAATCAGCCTTATTTCGAGCGATTGGCCGTATCTGCTCTTACAAATTTTGTTCTTTTGAGCAGGGCTCTTCTACCTCTTCACTTTTTTCTGTTGCGGGCATGATCTGCTGTCGTTGAAAACAATTAGGTCTACAGTTACCTATTGTAGAAACAAGGCACGTTTTGGAAAATGTAGATATAATCATGAAAAATCGTCCTACTGTGGAGAGAATCCGCATGATCTTTCGATATATCCCGCATATAAATTGTTTGGGAAAAAATGAAGCACTCTTTTAAGGAGCTCCAAGAAGAAATTCTAAGGAGGGCCACGTCACTGGCAACGACTAATTTCTACGCTTCCTTATTAACTAAAGAGCGATAGTCTGACCATCCCATTGTGGGAACATCTTCTAATGTGCCTATAAATTTTCGAAAGAGGAAAATCACTTTCTCTCCTAAGTTTCCTCATAACGGCCTGAGTGTCCCTTGAAGGGTGCCTGTTAAAAAATCGAAGTAAGTGGTTCCTGGTCTCGGAAATCTTAGTAACTAGCAGGAATTTCCACATGGGACATCAAAAACCACACGTGTCCCTACATTTCAGTCCCTATTTTCTGCAGATTTTACACATGACATTTGCACTGCGATTAAAGGTCAGACGAAATGAATACCATCGCGAACAACCGTGAACAGTCTCCCACTGTGTGGTGACCAGAGTTTGCTTACAATTGTACGCGAAAAGGTTCTATAAGGACTTTTTGATGTGGATAAAGTTACGAAAAAGTGAACCTTGATATGTACATGGATTAATTTTCGCTTAATCGTCGTAAATTAGTTGTTAAATCCAAAAATTTGTCGTACACTTATTTTTAAAAATTTGGCATAGTAGTGCTAACTTTACAGTAAAGTTAGCACTACCCCCTAGAAAACTGCATTTTTCTAAAGTTCAAATACTTTAATCACACGTAAACATTTGTCGTAAATTAATTTTGAAGTTAAAAAACGAACGTCGGATCGCCCGAGTTGTTTCGAATATACGCGACGCTAGAAACGCAAATGAAAGCTGAAAAACGTGAGTATTGGCACCGGTCCGTCGACGGATTAACGAGAGAAACAATGTTTCGTCTTGTGGCTAGAGCCTTCGTTATGTGTTTGATTCTACTGTTGATCGGAAGCACTCTTTGCATTTCGTGGGGAAAACATGAGAGTTCCTGAGTACTTTATCTGAAAAATAATAACAGATTACCTTAATTTGAGTTCTTTCGCATTGTTCCAATTCGAGTAATGAGGAGGCGGACACTTAGCTTAGAATGGTCATGAGAAATCGGTCACTTTACGCATTAGTAGGTCGTATTTATGAAAGATCGCGTAGCTACAACGTACTTTTTGGTAAAAGATGCACAAAAACTGTATTTTTTGTAAAAAGATGCACAAATTTAATGGTACAATGGAAGTTTAGGAATCCCTGAGGTAACAACAAACTTTCGTATAAGGGGATGAATGAGGGTCGGGACTTAATTTGGGCAATATCTCTGGTCATGTACAATCATTATACGTTGAATTCCTACCATAGTAACAATTGAGCTTTTATGGCACTCTTGAAGCCCTTGTTAAAACTTAGAATGCACTTGTAGTGTGCTATAAAACTAGAAATGCTACTTGGGTACCTCTGGCGTATTGGGGTCGTGGAGAGTAATCTCTGCGTTTTTGGTGACGGTTTTCGCGACATTAAACATGTTGTCTGGTATTGCGCTTAGTGCTCTAGCACCAGATTTCCGTTAAACGAATCTCTTCGTCCTCGTTCCAGTCCGAGATGTCCCATATATGTATCTCCTATACAAAACAGCCAAATTTAGTTCTCTCTTCTCTTTTGGTTGATATGCTAACAGCTACCTGGAAATCTGGTTCCCATAGAGTTCCAAGTGGATCCAAGGAGACCAGTCGGCGATTCGACTCATGATGCCCTGACAGTGACCTTCCGTTTGCCAGAAAAGCTTAAAGTTTATTTTTTTTATATTCCCTGATATTGTAGTCCATCCTCTCTTCACTTTCCGTGATACGGTCTCTGCTACATTGATGTTGGAATCAGCCCCTCTTGTGTGTGTGTCTTTTGACTTCCATATAAAAAACCTAATAGTGTTTCTCCTTGTTTCAATTGTTAATCAAATAATAGTTCTTGTTAAAAAATTACAAATTGTGTATCTAGTCTTTAAAAATATTTCTTTCTGCATTTTTTTGTCTGAACAAAATTGCATTAATATTTTTTTATATCGATCTGAATTTCTTGTTTTAAGATGTAGAGCATAGCCAAAATATTTTCCTCTTAGTATTAGAAAAAATAATTTAAAATTTCAAACAAATCCTAATTATTATCCAATATTTCAAGAAATTTTAATTGTAAACTGGTTAATCTCGGGTTTTGTTTTTTTTCTGGTTTTGATTCTCGAAACTAATCCGACAGGTACAAGAAGAAGACATGCGCAGCAAACAAGGTGGATCGACCAGTTTGAAGAGGGTCTGAGAAGTCTTCGTGTGGCGAAGACTCGTTTTTATCAGCCCATTGTTTATTTTACGCTGATAAAATGAGGATATGGCCAAAATCGGCACACATTTTGTCTGTCTTTCAAACTAATCGAAGATGCTAATATATTCTTCTATAGTTCTTAGATGTAACCCCATAACCCTTTCTGATTATTTGGAATAAATTTCACTTAAGGGGGTATTCCAGCGAGAAATTAAAAAAAGTTTTTTTTTGTTTTTGCTTATTCTACAACTTTGAAGAAAAGTATACTCCAGAAAGTGTTTACTCGAATTTAGTTTGGTTCGTCAACCAGAGTTCATAAAAAAAAATTCATATGAGGCTGACAAAATCAGATCAAAAAGCTGATAAAATCGGGTCTGCACTGTATTTAAAAAAAATATATTTTGTTTGCTTGCAATTTTAAACTGCTAATACTAATTTATATCTTTCCTAAAAATATGCGTATATGCCTTATAAGGTAAGGAGTATTGCAAACTTTGGTGAATTTGTTATGGAATTTGCGTTTCCACTTCGTCCCATTAGAATCCGGGAAATATGGTGACAGGACGCCGAACGGAC
Organism: Topomyia yanbarensis; assembly: GCF_030247195.1. Lineage (NCBI taxonomy): Eukaryota > Metazoa > Arthropoda > Insecta > Diptera > Culicidae > Topomyia > Topomyia yanbarensis. Next base: position 73,701,020 of record NC_080672.1, read on the forward strand.
ACTAGCTCCAAAAACGAAAACAAGATTTGTGTGATTTTTCATTAGTGATTAAAAATAGTTACCTAAATTTTTGTCCACTAAGGAGAAATATGGTGTTATGAATCTATGGTGACTCCAAAATATCCTGTAGTATTATCAAATCATGACCAATTCCATAGTGCATGCGAAGATTTACTTACGCTTTCATCCATATTATTGTCCTACTGCTTGCGGCCACTGATTGCTTGTTTTCATTTGTTATCGTATTGTGAGAGACGAGTTAGTGGTGTTACTTCTTCGTTTTAGTTGTCAATTTTTAATCGAGAGGCAAACCAATCATCCAACAGAGTAGATTCGTATCTTATCTGCATAGATGTATACTGTTGTCTGAGCGTAAAACGTACCCTAAGTATGATAACAAATGGGATTAGGCGGTCAAAACGGATTCTCACAATGTTATCAGACCAAGAGAGACATTCCTAAATATTGCAAATTAGCTACCTAAAGCTATTCGATAATTTTTCTTGCCGCAAAATTACGATCAATTAAGTTAATTATTAGTAGCGATTTTTGTCCCTACTCATATTCCAACACACAATAGAAAATAGATATTCATAGAATGCAGAGTCTATAGAAATTTAAAATTAAAATAATGGTAGGTTTCTGTCCATTTTCAAATTAAAGAACAATTTTTGTTTTTTTTTCAATCAAGTTTTTCCAGTTTTATTTGAAAAATATTCCAGTTTAATTAAAAACTACAAGGGGCAGCCCTATGGGGTTGCACGAACTGTAGACGTAGGACTATACTACTTAATGTAAAATATTTATTTTCTTAGTACTTAGTGTGTGGGAAAAAAACACCCGGACCGGTGAAGAAAAATCAAATTTTAGACAATATAATCATATCTCATGTGTAGAACAAGCTTTCTAGTTGCTCTCAAACAGATCCTAAAAGTTCAAATACCCATGGATAACCCCAAGTTTGTAGATGTGTTTCGATGTCACAGGATTGTAAAATGGTTAATATTATGTCATGAAAATTCAATTCTTCCGTGACAATTTTTTTGCCTGCAAAATGACCTGTGTGTATGCAAAGCTCATGATTTGTTGGGATATTAGCATTGATCGGAAAATGCTTTCCAACGCTGCGCATTGCATACATACAGGACATTTTGCAGGTCACCAGAAGCTGTTCATTTTAACACCGCCAGATGTTCATTTTACCCACTCGCTATAAACATGTCTCATTTTTGGACATGTTTAGAAATCAAGAATCATGTTTGAAAAAATGTGTGTATGACGAAGTATTTTTACCAGATATGTACAAAACATGTCTAACAAGAAACATAAGGTGATTGTAATATCTCATTCACTTATTAGTTAGAAAATAATGACTTTGCTTAACGTGTTCATTTTACCGCCAGTTCCCCTACCTACCAACACTTTGACACCAAACATTGAACCCAAGCGTACAATGCAAAATGAGTCAACGCTGATGATGATGGGTAGAACGAAAGAGACAACTAGTACCACCACTATTAGCGCATTTCACCAAAATTCTACGCGGCCTTTCCCGATTGAAAGGAACGGCCACGCTTAGCCCATCTGTCATAATCGTGATTTTGCATAGCGAAGGGCTGAATGATAACACATAATTTTGTTCCAAAAAACAGCCCTGCGTTATGCAACACTTTGTGCAGGTTGATTATATCAGTTGCAAGTGGGGCCAAATTCACCAAGTTCCGTAAAATTCCTTTTAAATTACAGAATTGATAAAATTGCTTAGATGAGCTAAACTAATTAATCAAATCCTGTTTTAAAAACTGTCCTTGCGTTTAAACCAAAATGGGAAGCTTATTACTACCACTACATTACTTAATTTCAAGCGCAAATAGCAAATACATGCGCTAGTTAAACCAAAAATTTACTGGCAACATTACAGCGGCATTTAGGAAGCAGTTGGAGCGGTCGCCTGTTGGACGACACAGGGCAGCGTCCCTCCACAGCCAGTGTAACGGACTTCCAGCTCAGCTACACTGGTTGTAAAAAACAGATCGCAGTGATCTGCTTCGCCAGCCGTTCAACAGGGAACTGAGCGTGTCTGGCCAAGTCCGTTCTTTAAATAGTCGATGATGACGTCATTCATAGAAGCGTTGCGCGCTAGGTATACCAATCCGTCGTACAGGGCTTGGGAAGCGCTATCTTCTGTGTGTTAATGCGCGATATTTTGACAAGGTTGTATATTATTTAATTTTTTAATGCTATGATATCAAAAATCTTTGGGTTTATCTATTGGAATCTATTCTTAGAAGTATTTCGGGGCGATTTGTGCAAAAAATTTGAAAATTTATCGTGAGATGGCTGAATTATATGCGTTTAAAAATTGGACCACTTTTCGTTACATACCATTTTTGTAGAATTTGCAGAGTGCACCCCCATATCGAAAACAAAGACGTAGTCCTACGTCAAAAAACTATTGACACCTATGAATGAAACTATGGTTGGACATGTGTGCCGATGAATTTTTGAACGGCGAGGGTCGTGTCAAATGTTAAGATCAGGCCTCGTTTTCAGGAGAAATCACTATTTTGGTGGGTAAAGGTTTTTTTTAAAGTAGTCAACAGACAGGATATGTTGTAAAATATACTAGAAGGTACACCAATCAGTTGCATCAAAATTAACTCGAATGACTTCTTAAAGTATCAACAAAAATATATGTTATTTATATTGCTACATGTCACCGCTGCTAATTAATGGTATGCAGCTAATTTATTTTAAAATATAAGAACGCTAAAAAGCAGCATAGCTCCGATATTCCTGAGACCACCTTTAGTGACTGCTAATTATTTCTCTCATCTATCCACAGACTGAAGTGAAATATGATCGGGACCGCGGTGGTCCTTGATGGGAACGGCCGAAGCTACTTTGTCTTATTTTAGGACTTTCATCGCCTTTTCTGTTACCCTTTTTCTTTCTGAAATTGCGTGCTGCCCATCTAGTTGTGGCATTTAACCATCACCGTGGGAATAAAACGCAATCAACTCTGCTCGAACTGGGATCCAACGGACTGGAACGTGGCACGTTGGTGCGGTTTCTGCCGGCTGTGGCAGCCTTCAGCAAAAAAGAAAATTCCACCGTGAGTCATCGCTGGCAACGAAAGTGAGGACAGTCCGAATGAAACGAGGGTGCATAAGTCATTAAAACAAGTTCACGTTTACCGATTACGCAAGTCATTAGGGAGATCATCTGGAGAGCTTTCGAATGAGAAGAACGTGTAAACAGTCGGACAGTGTCGGATAACATCTTCTCACAACCAGCACTAGCCGTTCAGGTTGCGATGGGATTACCATTAGATAGGAAAGCGCCGTTCGTAAAGACCGGAAGCAGTATAATGATTCCACCTTTCCGGTTACGGAATCGAGCAGGTTGAAGAGAAAAAAGTAACAGGCAGTTGGAAATACCGGGTGGAAGATCAGATGATACAGCTAGAAATGCAGAGGCATTCAACAGTGGGTTGAATTTGCGTCATTCCGCATCTGCATTCAATCTTTGATGGATTGATTTATTCGGTGGCCAATTGTTTTCATTTTTCTTTAATTCTTTAATTGTATAAGTGTAAATCTCTGCAGATTTTCTGAAGCAAGGGATTGGGAAGGTAAGACAAATAAAAATGTATATTGTCTAATGTAATGGCAGGGAAAATCCAACACTTCACGAACCAGGAATAATCGATTTTTCGGAATCTCTTCCTTCTATTGCGATGCTAGATAAAAGACATTAAAGATATAATGGGCTCATGGAGCGGGCGAAATATGCAAAGACACGAAGGTCATAAATCCCTGACTTGGAGACAACACTGACGCACGTGGTTCCAATTTCAATTTTATTTGTTCAAATGTATGTACGGGTAGGTCGTGTAGTTTGCGGTTACCCAGAGTGCTGGAATAAATTTGCATACGACACAGCTGTTTTAAGTAATGCTCCTGATTACGAAATCGTTTCTTTGTTTGAAGACTCAAATAGGGGTTGCCCAGAAAACAGTGGAACAGCCAGAAAATTGGGTTTATGTGAGACATAAGGGTGTTTCTTGAAAACTTAAGACAGTTATTTATTTTAGATGTATATGTATTAGACCCCTCCACATTTTGAAAAAGTTTTGAAATATACATGAGTCAGCTCAAATTTTTGTTCTAGGTGTGAATTTAAGAACTTTTGCCAAAAATGGCTTAATTTGGACATGATTTAGAGGTGTCTCCAATCAAAAATCGTGTTTTTGCAATGTTTCCATAGGAAGATCACTTATACTCTGATTTAATAGGTCCTACATTCCCACATATCATCAAAGGTTGCCTGGATTTTTATATAGAAAAGAGCACAAAAACCAAGAAAAAATACTACTAATTTTCCTTGGTTTTGATATATTTTCTATATGAAAATCTAGTTAACAAATTTTCTGTTGCGATTAGAGCTATGTTCACCTGTTAGAACATGTTAAGATATGTCTAAGGAACAACCTCTGATGATATGTGGGCATGTAGGGCCTATTAAATCAGAGTGTAAGTCATCTTCCTATGGAAACATAGCAAAAACACGATTTTTGATTGGAGACACCTCTAAATCATGTCCAAATTAAGCCATTTTTGGCAAAAGTTCTTAAATTTACACCTAGAACAAAAATTTGATCTGACCCATGTATATTTCAAAACTGTTTCAAAATGTGGAGAGGTCTAATATGTATGTATGTATTTATAACATCCTTAAAACTAAACTAAAAATGTTTCCAGTTTCACGAAAGGTTGTGAAATACATCATTTCAGATTTCTAACAAAAAATTGTAAGTTTTCCATTAAAAGTTTGTTTCTAAAACCCACAGAAATCCTGTGTTTGCTGGAAATACGTCAAGCTGTTTACTTACTAAAAAAATTAAAACAAATTCATGGTTCTGAAACCAATATTTTGAAAAACTTTGTCATTGTAGTCAACACTAAAGTAACCGACTTACATTCATGCGACGCACAGTGGGTCAAGTGAGCCGTTTAAAAAAAATAAACGATGTTCAACGCGCCTAATCCAATTACTAGTGGGAAACAAACCACTGGATCTGTACATACACCTATTATTATCTCGTAACGGGACTTCAGGAGAGACGTTTCTTTACAAACAGTTGGCTACCATTATGTAAAGAACCACATCAGACGCCAAAAAGCCGCTTTCATGTATCCAAAATACATAGTAGCGGCCGACGGAAGAGGTTCATTGTTGCTATGCTGCCACTTCATGGCTCCGTCAAACGGTTTCTACAAAGTATGGGCACATTTAGATTTCAGTATGACTGCTATTAGCGTGGCACTGAATACGATGGCACACATCGGTGAGATGGTAAGTTCGAATTCCATCCGGTGTTGCGAAAATAGTTCTTTTCATTTTCTCCTCACGACACACATGCAGGTGATTCAGCAACTACGTGTAACTGTAGAATTGTTACGAGGAATACTTCGCCAAAACGACAGTCATGTTCCAGTTGAGGATCCAGTGCCTGGCTGCCAAGTAGAAGACGACAGAAAGCTAACGCCAACACTCTGTGGCGATGAAGAGAGAGCGAGGTTCGCGGAATGGGAAAAATTGCTGTGGTCTTGCGCGCCTGCCTCCGTCAGATAGGTACGTATGTTTTGTTTACTTTTACGGTGGAAACTGTGAATAGGAGAACGGAATTTGATGAATGAATGAATGGGAAAGGGAGAAACAAGCCGGCATCGGAAAAGGTCATTAGCGAGGTGGTCTCTATGCTTGAAAGTTGATCCAGTTGTTTATAAGCAAGCGGTATACGAAGCCAGATTAGATACCTTGATAATTATGTATATCAAAGCAAAGCGCCGCACTATGTTAAATTGAAATGTCAAAATTAAATTTTATTTTAATTGTATGACAGCAAATATAAGTTGATTTTCTCGAAATATGGTGACTATCCAATCAAATGTGCGCCCGCTCAGTTGACCCCAAATATCCCTGACAAAAACCCACCTCAATTTATTTTAATGCATTCATCACAAGAGGAACAATTTTCCACCGCAAGATTTATAACCGTAAATAAAGGTATAGATATTTCATTTCCAGCTATCAAACATCCACTCCCCACCCAATCCCGTCATCCGATTGCTCGGTACCCAGTTGACACACAATAGAGATTAATCTAGTCCTATGTGAATAGCAAAAGAAAGTTGGGCAAATGCTGGGATCAATTCGATTCCTCCCGTAGAGCTCGCCGTAAAGAGGCTCGTATTCACAGGTAACATGTACAGGCCCGGTTAGGTACTCACCTTTCAATATTTTTTTTTCTATTCTCAAATCTGTTCCGTACGATTTGTTCGTTTCGGCGACTTCCTGTTGTGCTCGTGCAAGCTTGGCAAAATGTTATTTCACCTTTTTTTTCTTCGCCGTTTCTAGCAGCAGCTGCTGTTACACTGCCGCAGTGTACCAAATGGTGATTAAAGCAGATTATTAATTTGATGGTAGATGCCGACCAGCACAAATAGGTATCCGGATCACAATTCCAATTGCTTCATTCACCCTGGCTCCGGCTTCACTGCTAGGTGTTTGCAAAAAATACAATCAACGGATTCGTTTTATATTTTTGCTGTACCTTTCACTGTTACACTTATCCTCATTTATTCCGGTTGGAAATTAATTGTCAGCACTCACTATTTTTTAGATTTTACTTCTCGACCAAAGATTCAGATAATCCTCTGGCTCTTTTTTATGGGTCCACGATCAAAAGAAACCGAATCGCAGCACTTTCCGCAAAATTAGATGTCGGCTGCTTTCTGCAAAAAGAAACAAAGCAAATTTGATTGAATATTAGTGTTGATTACGGGAAATCTAAAAATATTACAGGGTTTCGAAGTAATAGACACACGAATTATTGCTCAAAAATTAACCTGTCGTAGTTTAAACAATTTCAATCTTGTTTATGATGCTTTGGAAATAATATGCAGTGGTGCACACACATTTAATCATGAACATTGGAACGGAACCTGGGAGTAGTTATCCATCCTTAATGTACACTTCTCGAGAGTTCTATACTTTGAAATGGCAAAAACGGCACCTGCCACACTCCTACATTCATCAGGGAAGGAAAGGAATGTTAGTGTAAGATCCATTGTTCTGGAAACCGTGTGCATGTCAACGTTTACTGTGGGATGGAGTTTTTGCTTGAGGAAATGAATAAAGAGTTCAAGAATTCCGGATCTTTGCAACTCTCAGAAATGTTATCATACGATCACTGGTCTGGGCAGTCGGCTGCCGAGAATTTATGAGATATATCGTTTATTGAATTATTGCGGAAAATCTCAGCTTGAAAAAAATGTTATTTCAATTCTGGACAAGCGACGGTTGGACACTTATGTTTAATTGTATCAACAGGCATTTTATCATTTCTTATTCTTTATTTCGCCTAAACACGACATTTTATGAACAATGTAATGTAACAAAAAGCGATTACCTTAACTGTAACAAGACACTTAGCGAAATATATATGCTAATAGGTATAACTCCAGTTTCCTAATATAGGGGAACATAGAGAGACTTGACCAAAAAAAAGTTTTCAATCCTACAAAACTCATTGAGATATGATTTGCAAAGGTATTGTGCGTGTTCGCGATTTTTTGAATTTTGAACAACAGAGCAAAAAATAATGACATAAAATATACTGTAATCCTTTTTTATGAAGTAGAGATCCTTAGGTATCAGTAAAAAATATAAAAGGGTTGCATTTCATAAATTTCGATTTTTTTAATGGATTAATTGTACTGCTGCTTTGGCGTGTTCACATGTCACGAAATCAGCCATATTACTGCTAACTTTTTTTAGTAGTACTAAAAGATATAGACTGATGTTTGAGGTGAGATTTTTTGTGACGTGATTAACACTAACAGTAGGTACCACAGCATAGTAAATATCTGAAATTTTGTATCTTACTTCAGTTTATTGCCACTTGGTCAAGTCTCCCCATAAAATCTTCGTCAAGTCTCCCCAACATTAGTTATTGCGTTCAGTGTTGTGCAAATTTTAATACCAAGACAAGACGAGACAAAAGGCTTCTCACTTGTGGTTTTCTTGTTTTTTTGTGCCCTGCTGAATAATTGATGACAGTTGACTGTACACGCTCATACAACACTACTCAAAATTTGAGTTCAGAGCACTCAATTTCAAAAATAGAAGCAATGTGTCAAAAAATGAGTTTTTATTTGAGTAGATTGAACTCAACTGGTGAGTAACCATTCAATTTTCAATATTTCGAGTGAAAAAAATAGTTAACTTCAAAAGAAAATGAACGAACTTTGTCGTTGACTAAAAGTTTTATGAAAGATCAAGCCGCAAATCCTGTAGTTGTAGAGCCGACTTGGATCATTCACAAAAAGGTAAGTTTCTTTGAGGTTTGTTGATATTCAAATCAAACATCCATTCGTATTTTTGTAGTTTCTGCCATTACTATGAGGCGCCGATAGACATGGAATACGTGCGGAGAAACCTTTAAGGATTATATTTCCAGGCATTGCTAGCGCCTGGAGGTTCAGGTAAATGATATGTGAAGTGCCGGTGAGATTCTTTGTTGTTATATAAAAAATACGGAATTATTATTTTCCGTATTTGCTTTTTGAGTAAAATCTACTCAAATTTGACATTAGCATCCCAAACTCAAAACTGAGTAAACGAGGCAAACTCATTTTTTGACTACGTGCACTTTTTATGAAATTGAGTGGCTGGCCACTCAAATTTGAGTTTTTATGAATGAGCGTGTATGTAGCTAGCGATGTTGGCAGTGCCGCCAATTTCTTTTTCATATTTAGATATGTTGCTATAATACACAATGTCCGGTTCATTAACAAACATTTCGCCATATCAAACACTACATATTTCTAGCAAATCTGGCCAGCATATCATATCAGACCGCACGAACAAAACTAACATTCATAAATCTATTCGACTCACAGAACAGTCTGCAAACTACGCACTTTTTATTTAAGGAATTCAAAAGCAGAAGTTTGTAAGTCTTTTAGTTTTTCCTCAAAAAAAAATTTCAAATGGTGTTGGATTTTTCGCCGATTCCATGTCGTTTTCGATTGAGAACTTAGACACTAACCCAGGATAGTTGCTTCAAACAAACGTTTATAATGGAACTGAGTTGGGTTCTTGCAAAACAGCGGTGGTGTGAGCGAAACCGAAATATATTTCAGGTTAGAACCCAACTCGGTTTTCAGTTCAGTGATGCATAATCTATATTTCGAAACTGGTTTCAAACAAACAGTTTGACAGCAGTTAGATCCGAAACTGAGTTATTTTCTGCCTCAAGCAAGAACGATAATAAAAACGCAGAACACTGGATAATGACTCGTCATCTATATATTTTGTATTCTTTTTATACATAGGTCAGTGACATTCTAATCATACACGAGAACAGTAAATTTGAATACGCTAACAGACTAACGTCACAAATTCACATATAAATACAAATGTTCTTCAAAAAGAAATCGAAAAGATATTGATTCATATGAATTCTATTGACAGGTATTCGATCGGAAGGAAACTAATATATGAATGGTAACCAAATGATTAATATGTCGAGTCTTTATTGAAATATTCAGAGTTATTTAATATATTAATTATTTACGATACAGAATTGGCGAATTCAAATTATATTATTAGACAACTTGCATTGATCATGATGCCAACACTGTGAAATGGGCCCTGTGGTAACGAAAACAGTATCCCATTAGTCAAATTCGAAGACGTCATTTGGGCTCCACGCTGGCTAGAGAAATCGCTTACTAGTTGTCTTGTCTTGTCCTAGGTCGACTGACAAATGTCAAAAACTCTCCGAAGGAGATGTTGTCAGTGTAAATCAGGCCCCTGCTAGGCAGCCATTTTGTCCTAGCCAACATCTGCCTTTGTTAAAATCAAAACAACCCAATGCTATTGCACGGGCGACATGGGCCTAGAGCCGGCTAGGCCCACATATGTTGACTACTGTCAAAGTCTGTATATCTCAATAGCTGATGACAGTAGTGACACCCCCTGGTGTAAATGCATCTGTTCACATCTGTAAATATTGTCAGATTGATTGTCAAAGTAAATTTGACACGAGATTTTGACGTTCAGATGCTTTTCAGTTGGGCAATGGTCCAACTAGCGGAGGTCCAACTAAAAAGCGGTTCAGTTAAAAAATGTCCAACCAGCGAATCATGACTATAGTTGAACAATGGCCAGTGTAACGTACACAATGTAAACCATACACACTGCACTAATTTCACCCAAAATTTCAATAGAAAATAGCCACTGGAAAAAAAAGCTGCAGTAATTTTGAACTGATACATTTTGATTCCGTGCGCACTTTAGGCAATAAAACGACAGTTATGTATTGCTTTATTTTTCTGAGAAAAAAAATAAAATAACACCGTTCCACAAAAAAAATCTACCTGAATATTTATTTAACACGGCTTGATGCATGAACTCAACGAATATCTATTAATGTGTGTCCATCGGATTCTTCGCACGCAATTTATCAGTGCGCGCGGAGATTCTTTTCCGATGCCGAGGACCATTTTCAGCGTCACTCGAGTATGCTTAAGGGTCATTCAATCGACTTTCTTCTTCGTCGCTTTAGTCTAGTCCATACTTTCATCATTACTGCTGTCTTGGAAGTTATTGATTTCTTTGGTTTGCTTCTTTAGTTTGCGAATTATGGTCGTGAAACTATCTTCCTCGTTTCCTGTATTTTTTTGACGGTGCTATTTGTTGTTTTAGAGGTACTGACTGTAGTCGTAAATAATTTTCGTCGATGGTTCAACATGTGTTGGTAATTGGAAAACAATTTATGAATTAATTGGATATGATAAAATCTATTTTAGTTGTAGTAGGTGTTTTTTGCTCGGTAATCCAGCGCAAGGTTGCCTAAGGTATGCAGATTGTTTGCAGTACTGATAAATGACTGATTGTCATAAGTACACCGCGTGGTATAAGCCCGGATAGAGCCAGGACACAGGGTCACGAAGGAATAGGGTGCTTCAACCGCATTCTAAACACACAAACACCATTGTCAACGTCTGGCAAGAAGGACGAACTTTTCTGCATTGCGACATAAACTGGCGAATAGTGCAATCGAGTGCATGCAAAGATATAGTCATACCTTCGTTATCTTCATGATACACGGGGATCTTTATCCTAACATTGTCTTAGTCAACAGAGTGGCGCATGTTGTGAACGGAAAAAATTGTTTGGTTAGCCGATACTTTTGAATCCTATCAGTACAACATCACGTACATGGTGAAACTGAATAGAAAGAATATCAAATTGCCTGAGACACATTTTATCTTTTAGTATCACATGTTTTCTGCAATGAAGAATCACGTGAACTGATCTACTGCCGTGTAGCCACTCGCGCAATGGATTGCATCGCCAGCAGTTCGAATGGCAGTTTGACGGTGTCCGATCATTTGAGTGAAAGCCACGCTGTTTGGCCGAACGCTATTAGGCCGATTGGCACCTAGCCGAATGACTGTTAGCCGAATGGGTTATCGAATGCCATTTTGCCGAATGTCATTGGGCCGATTGATTTCATTTCTAGAATTATTTGGCTAAAAGTATACAAAAAAACCCATTCTATTTGACTGGATAAACGTAATAGAGAAATACATAGGTACAATCTAATTAGTAACCAATATTATTTATCTTGAATAAAATACTGTTTATTTAATCTTGTATTTACAGTATTTGTTGTTATTCATCTAAACATTCTGTGGATTTTTCCCTTCTTTTTAACATGAGCTGTTCTTTCTATACATTGATTTTATATCTGCCTATAGGGAAATTAAGCAATATTTTCCATATCCTAGAGCTCGAAAAGGTTCAGGTTCAGAAAAAGAGAGAAAGTGAGAGCGAGAGAGAGAAAGAAACAGAAAGAGAGAGAGAGAAGTATTGATAGACGATGTTTTCATTTCGGGCTTATAAGCACTTTTCTTTAAAACATTAAATAAATGTTTATCTATTGTAATACATATAATTTTTTTAAGATCTTCTAAATTTTCATGGGTGAACATCTTTTTTGCGAATGAGATGAGGAACTTCTTCAATTTTACCTCTTTAGACAATAAAAATTGACAAAGGTGTTAAATTTATTCGTTTTGCTGGATTACTCGACTCAAAAAAGTGAACCAAAGAATTTTAAGGAAGTTTTTACTATTCATTATTATGTTGTTTCGTAATGTTACAATATAAAATTCATTTTTAACTTTTGACATAATTGTCCGTACCGTTATTTGAGATATTTAGTAAGGTCCAACGAAATAACAGGCTGAAGCCATTCATATTTCGATCTGTTATTCCATCGGACATTTGCAAAAAAAATCTTAGTTTACAAATAATTTGAATATTAGATTTTGTACCTGAGACCGCGTTTATAAAATTATAAGTGCAAAACGTTAATTTAATCACCGTTTCCATGTTGGCGAGATCGCAGGCATAAGTGTGCGTAAATGATCGTGAAGGGATCGAGCGTTTGTCTGTTGACGTGTTTGATCGCGTGAGACCGATTCATGTTCTCGTGGGAATGTTATAATCACACTTGAGACGAAGTTTACAACTTCGTAAGTCCTAACATATTGACTTGATCATCGGCGTAGATGTGCACAGATGATTGTGATTACATGATCCTAATAGCTAACACTGTGTCGTTGGGCACCAGTAAACAGGAAGCTATGCTCCATCCAGAATCGCTGGACAGACCTCAGCACCTACTGCCTGGTCCGCTGGGTAGGTTAGGTCTACTACCGGAGACTAGATCGAGTAGATCGGGACGATGCCGGGAGCTAAATGAATCACGGAAACGAACATCAATATCGAGACAAATCTACCGCCGGGGAATCCACAGTAGGGTAGATTCGCCGCCGTGGACATTCCGACTATATCGTGACAAAAATGGGAGCTAATTGGCTCACGAAACAAAAACCGGTACTGAGAAATTCCGCTGCCGGGGAACTCTCAGGTGGAGTAGGGTAGTTCACTGCCGGATAATATTCGATTCGATCTCGATAAAGATGAGAGCTAAATGGCTCAAGAAAGCGTGTATCGACGTCGGGAGAAATTCCTCCGACGAAAAGTAGGGTTAGTTCACCGTAGGGGACTATCCGAGTAGATCGTGATAAGGCCGGGAGCTGAATGACTCACGGAAACAGGAGCTAAATGGCTCATGGAATCGGTATCTAAACGGCTCACGGAGACGAGAGTTAAATGATGATGTAATAGGTGGAGACAAGAAGCAAGAGGAGAGTCGATAGTTAAATCAAAGCCTAAAGCTCGAGCCATTGCATGAATCTAGTGAGGCTCTGAGATAGAGTAGAAGAAAGAGATGCGACGAAAGCATAACGAGCCCCCCACGAAGTAACACCTTAATCACAGAGAACAGACATCCATGATCAAACAAAAATGTTTAAAAAACTTGTGTAAACATTTGAATTAATATACGATAAGCACTAGCGCCGCCACACCAACCTATCCCAACTATCCGTCATATCCATTCCGGAACCGGTTCGAAATCCTGAATGGATTCAGTATGGAATCTTGCTCAAAGAAAACAACCGATTCCGACTCTATCGGTTGATGCATTTGAGCTGGAATTCATGCTGGAAGTACGAACCGGTTCCGAACTAGTTTGACTGGGTAGAGGAATAACCGCTGTCAATTCTGTCGAACTCAGCCACAAAAAAACATGACGACAGTAACGCACCTGGTTTGGATATCCCAACTACCTTCGAAACCGTTAGAGATTTTACACAAGTTGAAGTCTGAAGATGGACGTCTGTTCTCTGTGCCTTAATGTAGTTTCGTGGGTAAGATGGGGGATAAAAGAGTAATGAGTGTATTTAGTGGTTAAACATGAACGTGAGTCGTGAATCACACACAGTTCCAATACACTACAGGGCAGGCTTTTGAAACTTTTAAACCTTACTATAAAAAAAACATGATCCCATGCGTGCTCAGAATTGTATTATCGCGAAGGGCACAAGTGTTTTTATGTAAACGGGTTTCGCATGGACGATTCGCACATACTAACGTGTTCATAACTTTTATTTATTTATATAACCGTGTAGCCGTCTGCATATTCACGTGAGCTTTTGAACGTTCGCGCGAGTTTGATGTTTAATTTTGAGTGTACGGTTCAAATAAAGGAAGAAAGTGAGCTCACCCACCTCCCTGGGGCCTATAACTATGGCGTCCTGGGTCTAGTTTGTGCGGTTTCTGTATTTTAGAGTAGGAGCTCCCGGAAGATTATGCTTTAAGAAACGCGAAAACCGGCGTTTGTATGTTGGCATAGCGTTTATAAATTCGTAAGGGCTACCACTATTACGCCACTGTAGAACACAAAACAAATTAGGCATGTTTCAGGAATATTTCTTGTCGCAATGAAGTGGTGCATTGAGATCTCTGTAACTTAAGATTTATAATACTAGCACAAAAACATTTTTTCAAATAATTTTGCCACAAGATGGTGGCTGTGCAGCATTTTCCCGTGGGCGCTTTTTTGTTCTGGAAGGGTCAACGGTCAAAAAGTCGATTTCTTATAACAATAGCAAGTGACGTACGTAGGATTTTGTCGATTATCTTGATGTTTCTCGAAATGGTACCCTTTTTAGTAAGAAAAACGCAAAAAATGTCATAATAATCACACAGAACTGTTTATTCAAAAAATAGAGCAATACAAATCCTACGTGCGTCGCTGGAGAAATAAATTTGTATTATACTTTGAAAATTTCAAACCGATAAGAAATCATATGTTCAAATTAAGTTTTCGGCAAGTTCAAATTAGTTTTCAGTACGCTGGCAGAATTTCAAATTCAAACATTTAGCTGTTATTGTCGTTTTCCATTTTTGGTATATCATTTCAAAGCCATTTAAAATTTTAAACCAATCCGTTTTTTTATAATTCTACAGTAGTGTACTACCCATGGTCACATAGGTGTCCCGTTTTCTATGGGATTTCCTATCTTTATGGGTCTAATATGCGATCGTGTGAAGTGTAGTCTTTTGTCTTAATTGACTTACGAGTGTTACCATAACGCTATATAATTGTTTTTTAAAATGCAACTATTTTCACTTGTTTTTTCAGATCTTCGATAGAAAACATCAAAAGAAAAAAAAATATAGCATAGATCAAAAGAAAGCTCATAGTTGCACTTGTTTTTATAAATGTTGAATTACATTCGTCAATAAAAAATGACTAATGAACTACTGCTAGTGAACAGTTGATTGCACTTAATATCCTAAGGATTGAAACTAGACTCCTAAACCGTCGAAGGCGGAATGTTTCTGTGTTACAATTAAAAAACGATCAAATTTTCTGCCGCTTTATACCAAAGTACGACATCAGTTGCAAATGTTTTGTCCAACACTGTACACCTTCAAAAATTACTGATTTACGGTACACTATTGCCTACGAAGAGTAACCAACACAACTCTTTTCACCATATTCTGCAATGCATCAGCGACACATAGTCCACCTCCGAAGGTCACATCCTGTAAATTTTTGCACCCCTGGATTGCATGACTCATGCCTTGTTTGTCTGTATCCTTTATTTGCACGAGTACTCGTGAACAGCACGCGTTCGGCTCCCGTATACGGTCGCGAGAAGAGGGGGGACCAGCAAAACAGAAACGAACGGGAACACACAAAATTGCAAATACGATATCGATTTTTTTGTGCTCCACCATCAGCGGTCGGTTGGTCGGTCGGTGGAATATATCCTGAGCACACAAACAGCAACACAGAAAAAAGAAACACAACACTAAAAACACGCTTCCCCATTCGCCAACATCCACCCTCGACTCACACATACACCAGCGAAGAATCTACACGTATATATTCCGTCTTTTCTACGTGTGGTTCACGTTTCACTTCCTTGCACTTCCTAGTTCATCCCACTTCCGCCCCCCCCCTCATCAACCATTCCATTGACCGTAATAACCAACAACACGCGCCACCTTTATACATATAGTAAGCATCCTGCGCTTCAGTTTCCTATTTCGCGTATTTTTGTTTGAACACCTCCGCACCGCACCCTTCGATTCTATCCGCAACAAAATAAGCAATGTTGAATCCTGAAACATGTTTAGAAACGAAACACTTACACAAAACTTCAGTAATTCAGTACACCGGTTTGCTGTAAAATTCCGCATCAACACAAGCACATAATCGAATTCCACGCTTGATTAAATTCCACTCTACGGTCACGATTATTATTCTCCACCAAAAACTCCCCAAAAGAATAAGATTAGCAGCGCGCGCGAATCCTTTTTCACTCTACACTGTAACACCATCAACGGTTATATGCATTACCCAAAGAAAGTAAACAACCAACCGTACACACAAAACTTGCAACCGCTCAGAAGTCCCGTTCGAAACTGATCTGATGATGGACAAACACAAAGCCGAGAGCTTCAACGGATGGATTTCCACAAAGCGAAGCGGAACGAGAGTTGAAGCTCCGAAGGAACGCAGGAGCATAGAAACCGAACACACGAGCTTACCTGGTCGGCTTCTAGCTTAAAAATTCTCTGGTAAAATGAGTGTTTTGCTTTGGGTTTGGAGATAAATGACGATATGCATTTACTCATATCTCGACAAACATATGATTACGGCCTAAAAGCCAACTGTCAAAATCCACTTGGAATTGAAATTCCGGACAAACCGTTACTAGCCGAACATAGTTCACAGCAGTTTTTGAAAGAGAAAACTTTTCTCTTTTGTTTACTACCAACATCTGGGATTGGCGTGTAACGGTTTGTCCGGAATTTCCATTCAAAGATTATTTTGACAGTTGGCTTTTAGGCCGTAATCATATGTTTGTCGAGTAATATTAAATTTTCCCCTATCTATCAGTATCCAGAATCCACAACTGTCGTACTAATAATACTTGGAAAAACTTCTAGCAATACTTTGGGATTACATTTTCTAAACCCTGCAAAAAAACTACAATAATAATTATTATTTCCGTAAAGCGACAATGCACTAAAGACATTGCTTTTGTCAATCCCCTTGCCGAAGCAGCTGATTCGTCATCGGAGCTTTTATGATTTTGCGCAATCGCGTGAGTGCCAGTCCCACGGTGTGGAAAAAGAAAGGTAGACATATTTGTCATTTTGAATGCGCGTTGGATATTTTTAACGAAATTAATCAGACGAAAGTTATGAATATTCCGAATATTTATTATTCTTGTTGCAATTGAAATTCGAAAATAGTGAATTTGTGCCTTTCGTTGTTCTTCTATTATTGGAGTGAGCAACTAATGCGCATCTTGTTAACATTGTGAAGCATCACAGAGTCGTACGTTGAAAATTGAGTTATTTGACATTAAAGACACAAATACAGTGTGTATATGTATAAATTTCTACGAAATAAAAGTGTGCTTGAGATTTTCCACCTGTTTTAAGCTTTTTTGTCCAAAATTTCACCCGATTTAACCTCAATTACGTACTAACACGACTGCACGTGGATTAGTCTATTGGAGAAAAAACGAAGGATGCCAGTAAACTAGCATTTTTGAAAAACCGGAAACGAAAACGAAAATTTAAATAAAAAATAGTTTCGTGCTGACTCGTATAGTCCAAAACAGCTGCTTCGAGATTTTGTTTTTTTTGCGTTTAGCGACGTCCGAACAGTCGTGAATTTTTATTTTCAATTTTTCATTTCACGCTTTCCTGCATCCTTATTACCTTTCATGGTGTAACTGCACTTAAATATAAATCTATGTACATTTTAATTTCGCTAGCATTGGTTTTATAACAACAAATAATAGCGTACTGCTAAATTCACTACACGGTGCTACAAAATAATAAAAATTGAATGCACTTTTCAAGTGACCTGTTAAAAGTTGTAGATTAGTATACCCTCAAAATCTTGATTTATACAAAAAAAAATTTCAGGACTTTCGGCACTAAACAATTTTCTACGTGGTCATTTTTCAACCGGTTTTCAATTTGTTGGATGTCCTGGAAAGAAGGAGAATTGGTATGTTATGCTTTTTTGTTAAAAATATTACGCGGTTTAAGGACAACAATATGAAATTTACTATTATTTTTCGATTTATATATGAAAAATATGAAAATTGCCTAACATTTTCATTAGAAAGCGTTTTTGTTTTAGTAAATTTTTAAAGAGAGCATTTAATTCGCCATCCAACATCCTATTTGTGATCAAAATCGGTTGAAAAACGGCAGAGATTTTAATCTTTTCCAACCTATCCCAACCATCCGTCAAATCCATTCCGGAACTGGTTCGAAATCCTGAATGGATTCAGTATGGAATCTTGCTGAAAGAAAACAACCAATTCCGACTCTATCGGTTGATGCATTTGAGCTGGAATTCATGCACGAATTCCGACCCGGTTCCGGACTAGTTTGAATGGGTAGAGGAATAACCGCTGTCAATTCTGTCGAAGTCAGCCTCAAAAAACATGACAACAATAGCGCACCTGGTTTGAATACCCCAACTACCTTCGAAACCGTTAGAGATTTTACACTAGTTGAATGCTGAAGATGGACGTCTGTTCTCTGTGATAACAGTCTATTATCTTTCTCCTAACTCAACCAGCCTAGAGACCGTGTGGCATCCGGCGTGTTGAAGTATCTCAGCTATGAATTGATCCACTCGTCGCACACAGAGTGTCGTGGGTACTGTCCTTGCTGTGTTAAGCGAATATCTACACAGTGGACGTTTGTTTTTCCGATTTAAATGATGATCACGTCACTAATGCCCATTTCGGGGTTCGTTCCCAGTCAAAAAGGGCAAGTTGCTGGCTAACGGGGGGCTATTTGCCAACTCGAATGCGCTAATTGCCCTTCAATTTGCCAGCAAATTGCTGGCAATTAGGAGGCTATTTCAAATGCAACATTTAGGCGATTTGCCGCCGTCATTTTTTAGCCGCTCTACCCACCCTTAAATCGCCCCCAAATCGCCCAGGGAACGCGCCATTTAATCGCCCAGGGAACGCGCCATTTAATCGCCCTTAATTGCCTGATACGAAAATTACAAATATTACTTATTTTCGGATTCATTAGCTACTCACATAAACTTATCACTACATTAGGTAATCACCACCAAACTATAGGAAGAATCAATGGTGAAACTGACATTGCACACAAAAACTTACCACAATCTGACTTTTATTAAGATTTTGGGTCAGATATCTTGTTCCACTATATTTACACACTATTCCACAATTTCCCACATTTGTTGGCTAAATGAAGTGCACTAGATAAACAAAACACAAGCGAGAACACGCCAATCGTTTAAAAAACTATTTTAAGCTTAAGCTAAACATGAACTGCCATGTTTGAAAAACGCAAAAACAACCAGGTCCTTTTCAGCCGCCAGAAAATTTGTCTAAGTGTTGAAATTGCCTTTAAATCGCATTCGCAAATTGCATTTGTTCCTAGGGGCAAGTAGCACATGCGAGTTGAGTTAAACGTCAAACTGTTTAAATCGCCTGACCATGTTCGTCCGCATTTTTTTGACAGGGAGGCAATTATAAGCCAACGTGTTTTTTGTTTTCTAGTAGCTGTAAAATAAGTGCCGGTTATGAGATGTGCAATGCTATGATCGGCCATGGTTCGAGTAGCCCAAATTAATCTTCAACATAGACGTACAGCAACTATGAATCTATCCCGCCTATTGCAGGAAGCAAAAGCTTTCATAGGTACATGAACCGTATTTCCATGAAGGAAACTTCTATGTCGGAAAGCTACTATAACCCGTAAGCTTATAAAAAATTGGCATGACAAATGCACGCTGAATGCATCGTGCTGGTAAACTTGTAAATAAATTGAAAACCCATTTTTATCAGTTTTTTGACCCGATTTTATCGACCAACCAGCATAATGAGACTATGTCTAGGGATTAAAGAAGAATATTTGTAGAGCTTCGGTTTATTAAAAAGAAATAAACAAATATGTTTTCCCATTGTCCCCATTTTATCAACCTAACATAAACAAAGGGGGCTGATAAAAACGGGTCTTCGCTGTAGTGCTATCGCCGCATATATTTTTTTCTGACCTCACACTCGTGATATTTGATCTGCCCCAGTCAATGTGACTGTTGATAACGTAAACAGAAAATACGTCTATTATTCGGCATATTTGCCGCATAATGAATCATACCCTTCTGATAATTTCAAAAGGGTCATACTGTGGCAGAAATGGGTTTCCACTCAAAATCGGCAATGATGCATAATTTGAGGTAGCTCAGATATCAATTTGAGAGGCACCGAATTGATGGACTGTTTAAGCAGCACAAATTTGCACATACTTAATGTAGCAAATCACCCAACATTTGCACGATCTGGCAGAGAAGAGGTGTTAGATGTAACTCTCTGCTCTAACTGTATTACGCATGAGTTGGCAAACTGACTTGTGCCCAACGAGCTCGAGCCATCGTTATCTGATCATAAGTACATCGCCTTTGCTCATTTGAGCGCCTAGATCTAGCAACCTCTTGCGGTTCTACTGGGTAATAATTTAATTTTGAATAAATGGTAGAAAAATTTGTATTTAATTGTGTGGACTTTGCTAGATTCTAAATTCCCACTCGTATTGATGAAACCATTGATGCGTTAAGATCCTTTTGGATTCGGGGAATCGAAAATTGAGTCACATCAGGTGTGAATACTAGTAGTTGCGAGAAACGTGCTCCTTCTAATACCTTAAAATGGGGAAAAAATTTATCAAAATCAAAGGAAAGAAGCAAAGGCGCAATGCTTCAGTTCATTGTATAGAGTTTTCGAGCCTCAATACTTATCGAGTGCAAGCAAGGCTGGAGAAAGGTCACTTTCCGATTGCGCTGAAGGATGATCTGTTAAAAGCTGTTCACGGGAGCTCCTTTCAATCTATTCTAACTCATTCATCCCCAGTTTCCGTGGATTTGGCTAGGTAGGTTATTGTTTGGTTTGCTCCGGATTACGAACAAAGCTGTACCTGGCTGAAAGAGAAATTGGAGGAGATAAGTGAGAAGGCAGGGGACTTCCATTTTATTGTCGAACCATATAGCCTTCACCAGAATAATGTATTCTTTTGCATTCCGTGGAATCCCAACGAATGTTGGAAGAGTACTGATGTATTGATGAGGCTAAAGTTCCATAATCCTGGTTTGTGGGCAGTTCTGAGAATCAAGTCACTTACAGAGAAAATACAGCCGTATTTTTGCAGTATCGACGACCGTTCTTTAATATTTCTAGCGAAAAAGTGTTATAAACTGGACTATGGCTTCCAAAATGTCACGACGAAAGTTTATAAACCTAAATCGGTTTAAGCCAAATTTGAATGTGAGCATCTCTTCGAGGGGGGTTGTCGTTCGGTTATCTCAATATCCCCTGAGGGGTGTTGATATATCCGCTCATCGAGAAGTGTTTTTTGCCCTTGAGAGTGAAGAATACTTCCGTATTGTCTATGTTCTCTGTGTCGTTATTTTCCTTATCCCTAACCTTACCACTTCCCCAATCCTGCCCATCAGGAAAATGATGAAAAGACAAAACATGGCAAGGCACAAATCTCCGATCAACATGAGGAACGTGCCATTTGAGTCAGTCGCGACTGATTCCTGATTATTCATGAAATTTCCGAGCGCATCGTTTATAGTGAAAATTTCTAAAGAAAAGTTCTTACTGTAATATTTATTAAAGGGCTACAGATTTTGCAGGCAGCATATAATAATGGTTTAAAGAGAATAGGAAAGATTTCGGCGTGTAGATCTTTCAGGAACTGACCGAACACTTCATTATTAAAAAAATAATTCGCCCCCCGGCAGACTGACTCAGCTATGGATCTCTCTAACCTGTGTTGGCAGCCGCAAGATGAAAACAAGAACCGAAAAGCACTTTTCAAACAGACTCTTTCCAGTTTGTACCCGTCATTCTCTACTGCCTTGCTAATGCCCTTCAAAACGATGTGCTCCTTTCTCTTTGATGATTTTGTTTTATCTGCTATTCTCTTCGCTCTCATGTCGGTGCGAACAGAACGATATTCTCAAATGCGCCGTGTGCATTGAAGCGTGGAACAGAAAAAAAAATGACAGCTCACACATATGCGTGCACTTTACGACACTCTGTATTAGTGTAGGTGTGTGAAATGAGCAGATGATTAGTTCCATGCGAACTGGTTCGATGGCTTTACTGAACTGAAGACAGAATTTTGTCAAAATGAACAGGGTCTGATCAACGTCTTACACGCAGCGCAAATACATTATGAATTTCTATTTTGATAAAAACAAATTCATTTAATTTCGCTGATTTTCAAAATACATCACAAATGATCTGCCTCTAGGTCCATCCAGAATTTCCACCTAAAGTGAATTTTGACAATTGGCTTTTGAGCCCTAATCATATGTTTGTAGAGATGTGTTAAGCGATTTTGAAAAAAAAACTATAAAAAACAATTCAAATTAAATAATTCTTACGTAATGGCTTCTGCATATTGTGACATTCAAGATTAGAAATCGGCTCAATGAAATTACTTTGTAAGAATCGGATAAATTGTTTTGCGATTTTTATAATGAAGGTTTTTATCCGATTCTTACAGAGAAAAATTCCGATACGCTTGAAGCTTATTTCCGATTTTTACATTCTAATCTATTTGAAGCTGATTATATGAATCATGTTCTGTCCGTGCGACTTTTATTTTCGGTCGCTCACTTTCGGGTTGTATTTTTTACACCATCCCCTGTACCCTACCCACTGTAAATTTCACAGCATAAACATAAACTGACAGCATTAAAGCATGCGAGCATGAAAGCTCACGAAAAATCAGCAGCTGCAGTCAAACAAAATCTTTCAAAACAAAAGAGCCGCAATATAAAAAATATATACCTTGATATATAATCTAAAACAAATAAAATCACCGTACCAATAATTAGACTCCGCTGCTTACCAACTCAATTTTCTTCACACAACCATGACATTCACGAAAAGCGTTGATCAGACGACAATTCTACAAGGAGACCGATCAAAGTAAGTACATTATAAAAGTACCATTTTCTTCGATTAGTATAGCTCGGAGTTCTAACCTCTGTTCGGTACAGATTGAAGGACCTCCTACGACTCCGTTTGAATGCCTGCGGCTGGAGCGATCAGGTTCGGTTGCTTTGCAGAGAGGCTATCAAGGAACAGGACACCATCAATTGTGACGCCCTGGTGCAGCAAGTTACCCCGAAGGCACGAGCTTTAATTCCGGACACCGTGAAAAAGGAACTACTGCAAAAGATTAAAACCATTCTCATTCAGCAGGAAGGAATCGATATCTAGCGGATGTAGTCAATTAGAAGAAGGAGGCTAGAAATGCCCTGAAGTTTCAAGTGGCAGATAAGTTACTTGACGAGAACTAGGTAAGGTTTGTGATTGCGAATAATAAATGGGAAATAATTCAATGAATTTCCAATTGTTTCTTTCATAGAAAAACCCTAGTTTTTTTTTAAATTTTGAGAGCATTTTAGTTTATTGGAGCCAACATTTAAAATAAGACCATAATTCTTGGGCAAAAAGGCTGCAACTGATCGAATGCGAGAAAATTAAACAAAACACGTTTAAAAAAGAAATCGCACACCTAATTTACTCGATTGTAGCAATAATTTGTGTAGTTTTTCAAACCACTGTCGTGGGTACGGTTAGTAAATGTACAGAATTTGTTACACTGGAGCTTTCTGATTTTGGATTTTTGTTCAAACCACCGAACACAATCAGCTCTCCAGTTCCACCGACCATCGTGGAAAATGTGAAATGATCGGGAGCTCCGACTATGAGACCACTGTTTTTGGTTTCCTGCCACTCGATAATTGGATTCTTCCCATCGTTAGCCAGCAATTGTGAGATGTCACACACGTAAATGGCCAGTCCGTTGCGTTTGATCCGTTTCGACGTGACGGATTGTTCCTGGGCGGCTTTTGCAGCTGCAGCCGCTGCTTGTTCTTGTTCACGCTGCTCCTGTTCTTTTATCCGTCGCATGGCAGAAATTTTCTCCTCCATTTTACGAAGTCGTTCCAATTGACGTTCACGAGATGCATGTGAAGGAGGCGGATTTGCCGGAGGGACGCTAAAGGCAGCCATCGCCATGTGACCGTGATCGGGGGGAGTCGATTGGTTGAACCGTTTGGGCAGCATATGGTCATCATCTTGCTGATGTCGATAAATGGGACTGCGAATCAGAGGAAGTGATCGCGATGGTCCACCTGTTGCTTGGGTCGGTGAGCTAGAGCTAGATAGCCTCGAAGGGCCGGGCTGGGGTTCCAGTTGACGTGAGCTTGTGGGGGATGGGGTTCGAGCACGAGCTGGCGCTATCGGCGCTGGTAGTGGTGGAGGAGGAGGCGATCGAACAGGATTTTGACGTGGCGGAATGTTTTGTTCATTCGCAGCAGCCCTATTACGTTCGGCTTGATTAGCAGGTCTCGCTCTGCCCAGGTTTGGTGGGTGAAGTCCGTGATTTGTGGGTCTATGCTGTCGGATGATTTGGAAATCATTTGGTGAAGTTGGTCCTAAAACCACGATTTTAGATCCAACATTACATGCAGGATAGCTCCAATTATGGGTCACAGTGCTCTTTTTGTTTTTAACCTGAACGATCCTCCAGCGCCAGATATCGTTCCTCATATCCAGTAACCAAGCATCGTTGAAAATTCTGTTGACTCCGCCAGTTCCGCCTAAGATCAGAATATGATGCTTTCCGATAGCCATTTGAAATTGACCGTAGCGAGCAGGTGGTTTTTGTTCGCCAACCGTTGGCCTCTTCCAAGTCAATTTTTCCAAATCCAGTACCCAAATGTCGTTTGTTGTGCCAATATTCTCCATGGTTTTTTGATACCCGCCGAATACAACCATCTTGTTCTGATGCACAGTTGCCGAATGACCGGTCATTGGCGGTGGTCCAAAAGCAAGAACGTGTATTGTCCATCTGTAATATTATGCATTAAAACAGTTTTTTATCCGCGAAATTAAATAGACGTACCTATTATCAGCAATATTGTAGAAATGCAGCTCGTCAAATAAAGTGCACATCTGAAACGGTGTATAAGAGTGCCTCCAGCCACCAAACAGAACCAATAAATTCTCGAAGCATACTAACGAAGCACCAGCCTTCGGGGAAGGATAGGTGCCCATCGAAATCGGGCGAGTCCACTCCCTCCGACCTAGATCGAACCGCCACAGGTCATTGAAGGTCGTATCGTAAGATGAAGCTCCACCGAACACGTACATCGAATTGCGATGCAGTGAGCTGGCATGGGCGAAACGGGCAGCTATGCTAGGCATTTGGCCACCAGTCAGAATTTCCTCCTTCCAGCAGAGGTTGAAATCCATCAGTCCTTTCTGTAGACATGCTTTTTTCCGTATTCGTACATCTGTAATGGATATTGTTAGATTATTGGAGCCATTATTTTTTACTACGATTCTTTTCCATACTGTTGGCCAAAGAAACCCAACGTTTGCAAACTGAGGCGCACTGTTCCAGATCCTGATACGGAGGAAGCAGACTGAATATGAACTCCAGGATCTCGTTTGGTAAATTATTAATCGAAGCCATTGTCGCAGTTGGTTGAGTGGCACAACGTAACTGAACAAGTTTATTAGCGGTTTTTAGCAATTTTTACTTGTTTTCTCACTTTGGACGTTGCAATTACTCAGGAAAAATTTGTGAAATCTTTTTTTTTTTCTTTGCTGTGTCAATTACTTGACAGCTGAGATCGTTCACGGTCCATCTCGCCTTTTGTGGTCTGTGTGTGTTCTTGGAATTTCGGTTTTCCGTGGTTGATGTATACCAAAGAGAATAGGGAAAGAGACGAAGAGTGAAAATCAGTCAAAACGGCAACACGCCCTTTATGATGATTTCAACACTAGAATTTTGGCAACCGCTTCTATAGGCAGCACTTTAAATGACTCCTATTATATTTTGAAAACAAACCGTATGTCGATCGATGGATTTGTTTATCAAACGATGTGCATTTCGAAACAAAGAGATGAAATAATTCTAAAGCTTATTTTTACTCATACATATACTCTAGAATGCACCTTACAATCACGATTGAACTAAATTCTGATGAAAATTCAAATTTCTTTTTTGATAGAAGTACAATACTTATCTCCTCCAACTCAGGCATGAGTAATGTTTATTTACATTGCACGATTGGTCTGCTCAATAAGGTATTTTTGGCTTCACACTATTCGTCTCTTTCCCTATTCTCTTTGATGTATACTTGGTAGGCTTGGTTGTTTGAATTAAAGGTGCATATCTCGACAAACAATGATTACGGCCTAAAAGCCAACTGTCAAAATCCACTTTGAAAATAAATTGCGGACAAACCGTTACACGCCAATCACAGATGTTGGTAGTAAATGAAAGAGAAAAGTTTTCTCTTTCATAAACTGTTATGAACTGTGTTCGACTAGTAACGGTTTGCCTGGAATTTTCATTCAAAGTGGATTTTGACAGTTGGCTTTTAGGCCGTAATCATATGTTTGTCGAGATATTAATTTTTGTTAGATAGTGTACTATTTCCTTCAAATCGCTTTCGGAGTTTTCTTTGAGTATTTGTTGTAATGGTTTGCAGTACTCTAGGGTTGGATATTCTGCTCTTTCGTTGTTGTACTTTGTGCAAAAGTATAAGATGTGCTCCAAGTCTTCTATTTCCTCGCAAATATCACAAAGTTCATCGGCTTCCCATCCCCATTTGTGTAGGCGCTCCTTTGTTAGGGTGTGGCCAGTTCTGACCCGATTCAAAATAATTTGTTCTTCTGAGTTGAGAGCCAGGTCATGGCTCCATATTTTGTTCCCGGGTACTTCCATGAATTCGTAGTGCCATTTGCCTTTCTCTTCCGATTGTTTTTTTGGTATGAACTAGTCCAGCTTTCCTGTATTTCCTTTTTGGCTAATGTATAGACGTCTGCGAGAGGAAGCGCGGTGAAGTCGTCTTGGAGACCGTTGCAGCTGCATTGGATAAGAATTCTTTTATTTTGTGCTAGTTTCAGTTTTTTTATCACCTGCCAGGCTATGAAATGTTCATGTGCGATGTTGTTGTTTAGAAGGATCTTGCACGCTCCTTGTGAGTCGGTGAATATAACTGCTTTTTTGTAGTTTTGCCGTAGGACTACGTCTTTGTTTTCGATATGGGGGTGCACTCTGCAAATTCTACAAAAATGGTATGTAACGAAAAGTGGTCCAATTTTAAACGCATATAATTCAGCCATCTCACGATAAATTTTCAATTTTTTTGCGCAAATCGCCCCGAAATACTTCTAAGAATAAATTCCAATAGATAAACCCAAAGATTTTTGATATCATAGCATTAAAAAATTAAATAATATACAACCTTGTCAAAATATCACGCATTAACACACAGAAGATAGCGCTTCCCAAGCCCTGTACGACAGATTGGTGTACCTAGCGCGCTACGCTTCTATGAATGACGTCATCATCGACTATTTAAAGAACGGACTTGGCCAGACACGCTCAGTTCCCTGTTGAACGGCTGGCGAAGCAGATCACTGCGCTGTGTTTTTACAGCCAGTGTAGCTGAATTAGAAGTCCGTTACACTGGCTGTGGAGGGACGCTACCGTGTGTCGTCCAACAGGCTCCAACTGCTTCCTAAATGCCGCTGTAAATTGCCAGTAAATTTTTGGTTTAACTAGCACATGTATTTGCTATTTGCGCTTGAAATTAAGTAATGTAGTGATAGTAATAAGCTTCCCATTTTGGTTTAAACGCAAGGACAGTTTTTAAAACAGGATTTGATTAATTAGTTTAGCTCATCTAAGCAATTTTATCAATTCTGTAATTTAAGAGGAATTTTACGGAACTTGGTGAATTTGGCCCCACTTGCAACTGGTATAATCAACCTGCACAAAGTGTTGCATAACGCAGGGCTGTTTTTTGGAACGAAATGTGTTATCATTCAGCCCTTCGCTATGCAAAATCGCGATATTATGACAGGTGGGCTAAGCGCGGCCGTTCCTTTCAATCGGGAAAGGCCGCGTGGAATTTTGGTGAAACGCACTAATAGTGTCGTGGTGGTACTAGTTGTCTCTTTCGCTCTACCCATCATCATCATCAGCGTTGACTCATTTTGCATTGTGCACTTGGGTTCAATGCTTAGGGCGAATGAACTGGCGGTAAAATGAACACGTTAAGAAAAGTCATTATTTTCTAACTAATAAGTGAATGAGATATTACAATCTCCTTATATGTTTCTTGTTAGACATGTTTTGTACATATCTGGTAAAAATAATTCGTCATAAACACATTTTTTCAAACATGATTCTTGATTTCTAAACATGTCCAAAAATAAGACATGTTTATAACGAGTGGGTAAAATGAACATGTGGCGGTGGTAAAATGAACAGCTTCTGGTGACCTGCAAAATGTCCTGTATGTATGCAATGCGCAGCGCTGGAAAGCATTTTCCGATCAATGCAAATATCCCAACAAATCATGAGCTTTGCATACACACAGGGCATTTTGCAGGCAAAAAAAATTGTCACGGAAGAATTGAATTTTCATGACGTAATATTAACCATTTTATACAATCCTGTGGCATCGAAACACATCTACAAACTTGGGGTTATCCATGGGTGTTTGAACTTTTAGGATCTGTTTGAGAGCAACTAGAAAGCTTGGTCTATACATGAGATGTGATTATATTGTCTAAAATTTGATTTTTCTTCACCGGTCCGGGTGTTTTTTCCCACACACTAAGTACTAAGAAAATAAATATTTTACATTAAGTAGTATAGTCCTACGTCTACAGTTCGTGCAACCCCATAGGGCTGCCCCTTGTAGTTTTTATTTAATATTACGTCTATACAGCTTTATCGATTGCAAGGAGTTCTGCGTTGGTAGTGGTGTAATTGTTGCTGATTTTCCTTCTTAACACCGTGTTGTCTGTTTCATCAAAAACGGTCATGCCTGTTCCAGCCGTTGTTTTCGACGCGTCCGTGTATAGGTAGTTGAAATGAGTGTGTTGGGCTTTTATCGCTCGAAAGTGTTGCTGCCATACCTCAGGGTTGCACTCCTGCTTTGCTTTCTGGCCTTCAAACAGGTTTGGCTTGATGATCTTTGCCTAGTTCCAGATAGACCCTTCTGTTAAGCCTGTAGATTGTCCTATCTTTTGGGTGAATTTGCATCACAATGTCGTTGTTTCTAGCTGCGATGTTCGTTAGAAAGGAGCCGTTTCCTTTGTCGTAGTTCACCGCCTTTTCTATGAACTGTTGGATCTGGTTGTTGTGGTATGTGCTTTTTGCGATATCCTTTAAGGTCAGCCACTCTGTTCTCTCGGCGACAGGCAGTTGACCTGTTTCCGCGTGGATGACGTGGATGGGTGTGGTTTTGAGGTAGCGCATGGCCGATCTGAGGGCAGCGTTTTGGATCGT
The DNA here is from genome assembly GCF_030247195.1 of Topomyia yanbarensis. Lineage (NCBI taxonomy): Eukaryota > Metazoa > Arthropoda > Insecta > Diptera > Culicidae > Topomyia > Topomyia yanbarensis. The sequence continues at coordinate 73,730,441 of NC_080672.1, forward strand.
TTGAAGCTTGTGGATGTTGGATTTCGCGGCACTTCCGTATATCTGCGCTCCGTACTCGATTCGGCTTCTTACGACTGCGTTTGCGATTTTGATGAGCGTTTGTGGGTTGGCGTTGCTGTTTCTCCTTCCCAGCATTTTGATGATTTTGAGTTTGTCTGCTCCTTTTTCTCGTGCATAATCAATGTGTTTTCTGTAGGTCAGGAGTCTGTCTAGGATGAATCCCAGATATTTGTGTGTGTTGTTGAGTTGGACTATATCATGACCCAGGCGTATTCGTAGTCCATCGGTATTCCTTTTGGAGAAAACTATCCCAGCACTTTTACTTACGTTCGTTTTTAAGTTTAATTTGGGGAGCTCTTCGTTAAGTTTCCTGAGGAATCTGTTTGCCTTTTCCTCTATATTTTCCATGGTTTCACCTATGACCAGTACCGATAAGTCATCTGCGAATTGGATTGTGGTGTAGAGGTTGAACAAGATCGGTGAGAGCGGGCAGCCTTGTGGTAAACCTTCGCTAATCTCAGCCTTCGTTCGTATGAATTTTCATTACTCTGCGTTGCAGGTATGTATGTAGCCATGATAAGATCTTGTTCGGTATTTTTAGGGTTTTCAGCTGGAGTAACATGGTTTGAAGCTCAACTGAGTCAAAGGCTTGGGACATATCGAGGAAAATGGCCATTCCTATCTTTCCCTCCTCTTGGGCCACTTTGACCTTGTTCACTAAATAATTGACGCATGTTATTGCAGAGCAGTTCTTCCTGAAACCGAAAGAAAGTTGGGGGATGATCTTTTGGATTTCAGCGATTTCTGCCAATCGTTCTTTAATTCCCGCGTTTATGAGTTTAAGGTTTACGTTCATCAGTGAGATTGGCCTTTTCGAGGCTGGGTTGTTTGGGACTTTGCGCGGCTTTTGGATTGGTCTGACGTCAGAGATCCTCCACTTTTCTGGGATATCCTCCGTGACGAAAACTCTGCTCATCATTTCGCATATTTTTAATTGTAAATCTATGTTTAGTCCCTTTAAGATTTCGTAGGACATGCCGTCGTCGCCTGGAGCAGAGTGGTTGCTCTTTTTCCGCAGTTGTGACATTAGCTCCGCGTCCGTGAGTGCCATTTCATAGCCGTTCATGTCCGGGCTTGTTTCTGATTCGATTTTTAGGACCCACTTCATTTTGTCCTGGTAGTAATGGTGCATGAATGTCCTCCCTTCCTCTAGGCTTAGTTCACGCTTATTGTTTGTTGGATGTGTTAGCGCTGTGTCTATTCCTTTTACTATGTTCCACAGCTGGCGGCTCGGGGTGGACTCGTCTATCGCTTCCGATAGCTTTTTGCAGTATTCTCTCTTTGCTTTGCGAATCAGCTTCTTGACCACGGCTCGTGCTTTTTGTAGTGTGAGATATTTTGACAGGGATTTTTCCCTATTGTATTCCTTCAGTGTTTTTCTTTTCGCTTGGTACGCTTCGTTGATTTCATCTGTCCACCACTTCTTCAGGTAATTTCCTTTTTTGTTTTTTACCACATTTTCCACTGAACTATTAGGTAGTTTTAACGTGACCGTTCAGTGCTTTTTTGGTGGCGTATAAGTTTGTATAAATGGCAGCTCTGCTTCGGACAATCAAATAAAGATGGTGCTAGCCGGCTTATTCAGTTCATCGAATTCATCCATAAATGATCTTGACACCCCTAATGCATCAGCAATCTTCTGTCAAACGATGAAGCCGACTTTGTTTGGAAACGTTTTGCGACAACGTAATTTTGTAATTTGCAATTTTATTAACTTACTAATACAATTGTTGCATTGTTTCGCACTTAACTTTGCCGAAAACGCCCAGCGACGATGCCGATTTCATCGGAAGTTGATTTGACCGATGTGTTTTTCGTAAGTATCACTTTAGGGTAACAATATTACCGATCATTCGTAACCAACCTTCCATCTGATTTGCTTCACAGAACGAAGAAGACCTTCCGTACGAGGAGGAAATCCTGCGGAATGCCTACTCGGTAAAACATTGGATGCGTTATGTGGAACACAAACGGAATGCTCCGAAATTCGTTATCAACACGGTGTTCGAGCGAGCCTTAAAAGAACTGCCCGGATCGTACAAGCTCTGGTACAACTACCTGAAGACGTTGCGAAGGCAGGTTAAGGGTAAATGCATAACCGATCCCGAGTACGAAGAGGTAAACAATGCTTTCGAACGATCGCTGGTTTTTATGCACAAGATGCCCCGGATCTGGATGGATTATTGCAGCTTTATGACGGGGCAGTGCCGGATTACGCGAACCAGGCAAGTTTTCGATAGAGCACTGAGAGCTTTACCGATTACGCAGCATCAGCGGATTTGGCCATTGTATTTGGAGTTTCTGAGTAGATTTGACATCCCGGAGACGGCAGTACGAGTCTGGCGGAGATTTTTGAAGCTGTGTCCGGAGGACGCCGAAGAGTATGTAGAGTTTCTAGTTTCCATCGGTCACCTGGACGAAGCAGCGCAGCAGCTGGCCAGCATAGTTGATAATGAGAATTTTGTTTCGAAACACGGCAAATCAAACCATCAGCTGTGGAATGAGCTTTGCGAGTTAATTTCGAAGAATCCCGACAAGGTTCACTCGCTGAACGTTGATGCAATCATTCGTGGGGGTTTGAGAAGATACACTGATCAGTTGGGACATTTGTGGAATTCGTTGGCTGATTATTACGTGCGAAGTGGTCTTTTCGATAGGGCAAGAGACATCTACGAAGAAGCCATTCAAACGGTTACGACTGTTCGGGATTTCAGTCAAGTGTTCGATGCGTATGCCCAGTTCGAAGAGTTGAGTCTGAGCAAAGTCATGGAAGAGATGGCTAAGAATCCTAATGCAAACGAAGATGAAGAAATCGATATCGAACTGCGGATGGCTCGTTTTGAGTATTTGATGGAACGTAGACTGCTGCTGTTGAACAGTGTTCTATTGCGACAGAATCCGCATAATGTAGCGGAATGGCACAAACGTGTCGAATTGTACGAAGGGAAACCACATGAGATCATCAATACCTACACGGAAGCAGTGCACACGGTACAGCCTAAATTGGCAGTTGGTAAGCTCTACACGCTATGGGTGGAATTCGCAAAGTTCTACGAGAAAAATAAGCAACTATCCGATGCTCGCATCGTGTTCGAAAAAGCAGTTCAAGTCGATTATTTGAAGGTAGACGAACTGGCTAGTGTTTGGTGCGAATGGGCAGAAATGGAAATCCGGGCGGAAAACTTTGACGATGCCTTGAAGATAATGCAACGGGCCACTGCTATGCCTAAACGGAAGGTTGCCTACCACGACGACACCGAAACGGTGCAGATGCGAGTCTATAAGTCACTCAAACTTTGGTCCATGTATGCAGATCTGGAGGAATCTTTCGGAACGTTCCAAACCTGTAAACAGGTTTACGATCGAATTCTAGATCTTAAGATCTGTACCCCACAAATCATCATCAACTATGGGTTGTTTCTGGAAGAACACAACTATTTCGAGGAAGCTTTCAAAGCCTACGAAAAGGGAATTTCTTTGTTCAAATGGCCAAATGTGTACGACATCTGGAACACTTATTTGACCAAGTTTCTCAAACGCTATGGCGGTCAAAAGTTAGAACGAGCCCGAGATCTCTTCGAGCAATGTCTGGACGGCTGTCCACCAGAGTTGGCAAAAAATCTCTACCTTCTATATGCTAAACTCGAAGAAGACCACGGTCTCGCCCGCCACGCGATGGCCGTCTACGAGCGGGCCACTACTGCCGTTAAAGAAGATGAAACATTCGCCATGTTCAATCTGTACATCAAGAAGGCAGCGGAAATATACGGTATCCCCCGGACGCGTCAAATCTACGAGAAGGCCATCGAAGCGCTACCGGAAGCACAGTCTCGGCAAATGTGCATGCTTTTTGCCGAAATGGAAACCAAGCTGGGCGAGATCGATCGGGCTCGAGCTATTTACGCTCATTGCAGTCAGATGTGTGATCCGCGAGTCACTGCCGAGTTCTGGCAAACGTGGAAGGAGTTCGAAATCCGGCACGGCAATGAAGACACGATGCGGGAAATGCTACGCATCAAACGTTCCATCCAGGCTACTTACAACACTCAGATCAACATGATGTCGGCTACTTTAATCAATTCGGCAGTGACTGGGGCCGGGTCGGAACAGAAGGACGCGATGCGGACACTGGAAGCGAAGGCCGCCGAGACGGCGGCTCGAGCGATTGCGGCTGTAGGAGCAAGCGGTGGAAATATAATGTTTGTGCGAGGGGAAACGCAGGGTGGGTCGAAGAAGGCGGACAAGGTGGTTAATCCGGACGAGATTGATATTGACGTTGACGAGGAGGAGGATGACGAGGAAGAAGACGAAATGAATGGAGCGGAAGGTGTAGATGACGAGGAGGATGTCAGCAAGAAGATGCCGGTGCAGAAGCAAGCAGTCCCTGCAAAGGTGTTTGGTAGCTTGCGAAAAGAAGACGAAGAGGACGATGATGAGTAAAGGTTTGCGGCAAGACAAAATGGAAATATAAAGGCTGCTGTTGAATGGAAGGTGTTTTTTCCTAATTGTATTACTTAATTATCTGGAGCTAAGAGCTATCTCAAAATTTGTAACCAATGACATGAGATTAGGATGACAATTCCAAAACTACAATGCTAAGCGACTGAACAATAAATACGGACCGAAATAATGTACGGTATGTAGGCTGGATGGATAATTTGGGATCCTATGCATCTTGAGCAACATAAGATGTTGCGTTGAGCTGTTGTCAATTTATATTCGGTGGTTTTTATGCCGCAACTCGTGCTATAGTCTAGTATGCGGAAACCATTGTCAAAAGAATCCAAGGTCAACCATGGCTCTCTAACGTGCTCATGAACTTTCGCAATATTTCTCGTTAAGGAGAAAAAATTGGATGAGAACCAATTTTTCTCCACTACGAAAATTGGGTAAAATCACTTGCGCGCGAAGGGCACAAAACCTATAACGAAATGAGTTATGAAATTTGCGCATCGACTTCGTCTCATCAGAATCAAACATAATGTTAGTGACGGCGCCAGTGGTTTAGTGGTAAGCGCTCCTCCCATGATACTGGTGGAGTGCGCAGTACTATATACGGCCTCTAGCAAAAGCAAGTATCGGACTAGCATTGCTCCCTTTCCTTCCGCGATCTACATTCGGGCCTGGCCGGCGCCGAAATTGATCAATAAAAGTGTAGGATTACCAGGAGCTGCACATTGAAAGATGTTTCGCTACTCTCAAGCATAATTATCTACTGATTCCCTGTGCAACTTCAGCTAGTCCAGATCGATAACGGAGTGGGGTGGTCGCACAAGTTCAAGTTTGATACTAGCAGCTGCAATTGCTTCGAGTCTGGTTCTACTCTCGAAACATCGCCCGCCCACGTTAGATAGAGTGGGGCATTACTGCCACTAACCCCAAGGTCCTTGGCGAGTTGTTCTTCAACAAGCGTAAGATGTGATCCATCATCGAGGAAAGCAAACGTTTTAATCACATTCCGTGGCCCATACAGAGTCACTGGCAAGATACGAAACAGCAACGATTGATTAAGCGATGCATATGATTTCCAGTCGCTTCGATATTTCGCGTTGGCATTTCTCCAGACGTTCGGTCACTGCGGTTGAAATGTAACAGAGGATGGTAACAGGTAACAGTTTGTAGACTCGTCTCTGGATACCGCTGCATGACATTTGCCCACTCCATCTTTACATGGTATGGGAGCTTCTCAACCAACTCTATCAACAAGTATGGATTCGTATGAGATTGTAGTCCTGCTGCTAGGAGATGGTCACACAGGCTTTTCACGGCCATCCCCCCGGATGAGTGTCTCGAGATTTTCGCCTTGGGTGCTGGAGTTGATCGTACCTTATCCAACAGCACGTTGATCAGTAATTGCGGTCGTCCATAGAGAAGCTGTAGCGTACTGATCACTTGTGGCACTCATTTCGGTAGGGGAAGACGGCTCCTGACGGCTTCATACGCGACACCTTTCAAATACTGCTATAATCTCGCAAGATTTTCTACACGGAAATATCCACACGAAGCGGTCGTATTCGCGAAAGCACTGATAAATATCGGCCAGTCCGCGGGATCACCGGCGAAGGGAGGTAAATCACGGGGCATTATCTGTCGCGCGGCTAACTGCGAGGGAGTAGGGGCTTACTCAGACGTTATGTTTGTCGCCGAAAGAAAAGGCGCATTCACTTAACTGAAGTTGGGCTGTATCATTGGTCTGGGAGCAAACCACTCAATGTGGGAAATAGAACGGAGGATGGTTATTGAACCTAGTTGCGTCTGTAATTGATGGTATGGATCTTCTGTTGAGCGGAAAATGCATTGATAAAGGGGGGCAGTGTGGGGAAAAAGCTAGCTCCATACGAATTCGAGCGATAATACGGAACCTCTTTAGGTATCACCCCAGTATTTCGCTGCAGAACTCCCTGCTTTTGACGTCAATCTGTAGGGCGTTCCACCCCCGCTGTACTGGCTTTTTTTGCCGACTGACCGTCCCTCGTTCGTACCACAGACTAACAGACATAACACTCAAAAACAAAGCTTCGCCCGCTTTAACGGTCATTTTGAATACATTTGTATTCAGGACTGTGGCCACATTTGAAATTATGGCGCCAGTGACATATAAACAAGCATATGCCCGGTCAGCGTGGCAAGCAGAAAGTTAGCAAAAGTTTCTGCGAGCAGTTTGCGCGATTTGTGCGAGAATTCTGGCAACGAATTCGCTCAAATGCAAAAACCGTTTCTGACAGAATCGGTTAAATCAACCGATGCTGCTCACTTTTATCCAGAATCCAGCCAGAAATGTACGGCCAAGATCTCTGCCCGCTTCCTGCCACATCTTTGTCAGATGTTTTGCTCGATTCGTACTAAATTCTACCAGGTAGGAATTGCCAGGATCTTTGCACAGTTTATGTCCGAGTTATGCCAGGGTTTTGCTCGGTTCCTGTCAAAATTTGCCAGACAACGCGAGCGAAACCGAGTTCGCACTAGCTCAACTAACCCGACAGGATACGCGCAGAAATCTGACAGGGCTGCCAAACCAAGACTTACAGAAATCTAGCAGAGCGGTCTCTGCCAGAAAATTTGCTCACTGGGTGGGGGATAGACACCAGTGAAAAATCGTTCCCAAACCTGAGGAGTAACCCACCAGTAAATGAGTGTTTGGGACCGTGTATGAAAGGTGGAGCTAGTGTTCTGGAAAAATTGTCGGATCGATGTTGCTGGATGACGATACCACACTCTGTAATAAACAATTGCGGCACGTCCACGGCCGTTCCTCTATCGAACTGGTTGCTCTCGCACAACGCATATGCCAACAGCTGTCTCAGTTATCGCACTGCACAAAATTATCGCAGAAATCGGGGCGCGTACATCCGACGCAGCCTCCCGTCCGGCGTTTGTTGCGAACTGTTTCCCGGACCGTCCTGGTCCTTTGAACCGGAATTTTGATCGCTTATAACGAAAGTTATAAAATTGTGTTGGGGAGAAGTGTGAATGAAACATCGGTTAATAGCAGCATGTTCCGTTGCTTCAATGCAGTGCAGTGCAACTTTATACTGCAAAGGGACCGTTCATGAATTACGTAACGCGAAAATCGCTCAAAATTGACTCCCTCATCCCCCATATAACAAATTGTCACAAATTTCTCTATCACCCCTCCTCCATTACGTAACAAATTCTTCGAAAAAAAAGCTTTGTTCAGTGAAAACATGTTACGTAACGATCTAGCTTACTCTCCCTCCCCCATATGTCAACTTGTCGTACCCCCTCTTCCTCCTAAACGCGTTACGTAATTTATGAATGGTCCCAAATATGTTCATTTTAATTAGGTTATACAATTGTCTAATATTTTACCTACACTTTCGGTATTTTTCACTGGATTGATGATCCACTCTACACGTGGAGAGCTCAGGGTATAAATCCTAACCACTTTTATGCTGATTTCGTTTTTAGATCAGAGTTGCTCTAGGTTCGCTCGGAGCTGTCACTTTTGTATGGAAACTGTAAACATTAGAGCGAACCTAGGGCGACTCGATTCTAAAACCGAAAACAGCATTAGTTCTGAGTTTTAATTAGAATAACAAATTAGTTTTTACAATATTAATTCACCGATTTAAAACTAGAATAATAAATTTAGGTTCTATCTAGGGGCAGATCACTTGTGATGCATTTTTAAAAATCAGCGAAATTAAATGCATTTATTTCCATCAAAATAGAAATTCATAATGTATTTTGCGTTGCGTGCAATGTTTTTGCGTTGCGTGCAATATTGTTTGCGTTGCGTGTAAGAGGTCAAAACCCTACAGAAAAACTAGCCCTACATTTAACAAAACGTCGAACAAAGTGGATCAGCGTAGGACGTTTGTTAAGCAAACTTTTCGGCAAGGGAGTGCAAAGCTGATGCAAAAATGGAAATGAAATGCATTTTTTCTAATTTGATGCAAATTTGTTATACATTCTTAGAGTGATCTGCCCCTAGGGTTCTATTTTAGTTTAAATCACTCCCGTAGGTTTAAGGAATTTTAATTAGCACTACGAAATTTAGCTTTTAACTTCGCGCAATGTCTGACTTGAGATTCGCTGACGTTTGCGGTTTCTAGCTAAAGGCGGATGCACAAGATCAGAGATGCCAGATACTTTTTTCAAATGTCTGCAATAATAATTTGTAGTCTGGGAAGAACAAAAAATGTCAGGAAAGCTAGTGTAACCAAAAGCCTTTATATTCAAAAATCTGTAAATATCTGCAACCAAACTAAGAAATCTACAAATATCTGCAACCAAACTAAAAAATCTGCAAATATTTGCGTCATCGAAAAAATCTGCAGCTAAAATTAAGTCTGCGAATTTGCAGACATGTCTGCAAATCTGGCATCTCTGCACAAGATTCCAGGCAGTGCACCCAGCAGCAACATTTCTAGTCGGCCTATAGGCATGTATACATGCTAAACGCACATATCCCAGATTTTAGGTAGTGCGCCCAGCAGCAACAATGGTGATCACACTCGTTCAAAATTACTCAAAATTTGAGTACAGAGCACTCAATTTCAAAAATAGAGCCAATATGTCAAAAAATGAGTTTTAATTTGAGCATGAGCATGAGCATGATGACCGCACAATTCGTAGTTGCTACTCCGTGATTGGCCAGAACAGGCGAAATTGCACAATGAATCAACGAATGGAGCCTGGGAGTAGCTATCCATCCTCAATGTGCACGTTTCGAGAGTTCTATACTTTGAAATGCCAATAACAGCGCCGGCCACGTCCTTACAGTCATCGGGGAAGGAAAGGAATGTTAGTGTAACAAACGTTGTTATGGAGACCGGTATACCTCTGCATCTCCACGTTTGTCACGGAAGGAGTTTTTGTTAGTGGGATGGGGTAAAAAGTTGCATAAATTTGGATTCACCTTGATAAGTGATACAATCTATGCAACTCTCAGAAGTATTATCATGTGTTTATTGCTCTGGGCAGCCGGCTGCCGAGAATTTATAATAGATTTATCGTTTATTGAATTAATTCAGAAATGCTTGGTTTGTTAGAAATGCAACTTCAACTCCGGACTGCCGGCCGTCGGAAGTGTTGCTTATGTTTAGTTGAATAAAACGGTACGTGAACGATGTAATTATTGCTTGTTTCTTTACTCCCTCGAAACGCGTCATCCGAATAATACAATATAATACAAAGCGATTACTTTTATCATCTTGAGCCATTGATTATTTCGCACTATAAATATTATTTATCGCATTAAAACTTTGGTTTTATTATATGCAACGAGACGATAACTATGTATTGTTTTCTTTCTCGACGAAGACGCCACGCAATAGCCATTGGCACGCGTTGTTATGCTAACTGGAGTGCATTATGAGTAAAATATAAGCATCGCATAAGTACCAAAAATAACCGACTTTGCACGGCGAACATACAACCGACGACAATCGCGCGTAGTTTTTATGATAACTACTAGAAATAAAGCAAGAATACAGACAAGAAAAACGATAAGAATAGCACTTATTTAATACAACAACGTGCAAATACTAGAAAATGCAAATTGCGAAGAGTTCTATCATCTAGCGAGTGGGAAAATATCGATCAGTGCCTACGAAAATGTTAAATAATAAAAATGATAATATTAGCTGTACACATTTCGAACATCATGAAACAAGCGCCAATCGTAGTTTCTTCTTTCTATAACAAACCCAGTTTGTGCTATGTAAACTCACAATCATCAATGTACTATATTAAACACGTGTGGGTGAACGTCACATTTGAATGCACCAGTAACTGAAAACTCGAAGAAAGTATATGGGAATTGAGAATTATTACGTCATAATTTTACACAAATTGAGCAAGAGAGCAAACAACATTGCCACACCTGTATAGAATCTAATACATTGCCCAACACTAACTGTTATGGCGATTTCGCTTGAACCTGAAACTGAGTCAGGTTCTAACCCCAACCGCTGTCAGTTCATACATTTTGACAGCAGTTGGGGTTAGGAACTGACTCAGTTTCGCCTCAAACGAAAACCACATTAGTATGTATACGCTAGATGTCGACCGCCAGAGGGCACGGAAGTTCAATGATGATGTTTTTATTTCATCTGTCAAAACGCATTGGAAAGTAAATTCTGATTTTTTTAAATTCAATCAATATTATAATTAAACGTTATTTCTTCTAATGAAAAGTAATATTGGTGAAGAAAATATGTTTCCTGCCTCTGAAAAATATCCAGATGGTAAATTTCTTGTTACTTCACTCACATTTGTTCTTCCGGTTTCAATTTATACTAAAATGAAATTCAGAGACTGAAATTTCGATAGAAAACACGATGGTGGGCAAAAATCACTCGATTAAAGAGTGTAGTTGTTGGTAGTCGAGGTTATCCACTGATAAGTCCAATTTCTAGATAAACATTTTCCATATCTAAAACAACCAACCTAACCTCAACAATACAAAAATAATTCCGGATCTCAATAATTCGTAATAAAATATTGAGTTCAACTGAATGTTTTGGTGTCAAACGAAAGAACGAGTGTTTTCTTATCACGTGTAATCAAGCTTTTGTAAAACTATGTGATATTTATTTTATAGCAATTAAAATAGAACAACCATCCTATACCTTCAATGCAAGAAAATGTTTTCATCATCATTTGACTAGTTCCGAAAATGAAATCCAGTTGGCGCATCGAGCGAAAAAGTTTCACGTTTGAGAGCCAATGGGTAAAACAAATTAAAGAGTTCACACTCTTTACATTAGTTTGTGTAACAGTAGCTGGATTTTGTAAAACCACGAGCGGACGACACTAATGTCGTTTTCGCTTGAAGCAGAAACTAACTCAGTTTCGGACCTAACTGCTGTCAAACCGTTTGTTTGAAGCCACCCGCTCGGACGTGCCTGGCAGATTTCCCCCTAGATAGCCGGCAGCGAAATCAAAAGTCTGGCAGAATTTCTGGGGGTCTGGCTGGCAGAGCGCTGCCCAGCCGGCCTTCTCAAATGCAACAACCGTTTCTGGCAGAATTTTTCGCCTTACGGTTATTAACGGTTTTTTCTGCCGGATTTCTGCCAGGCGCGCACCGGCAGGACCGGTTTTGTACCGTTTCAGGTTTTGCTTGTATTTTTCTTAATTTTTTTTAAATTTTATGTAAATTTATAATAAAACCATGTCTGGGGACATGAAATCCATATTACTTACCATGTTTGAAACCAAAATCTTTATTTCTTCCTATTTTTTCATCTGCCAACACTATCCTTCTTGGAAAAATGTAAATATGGCGAAAATAAAACAACGATAAACAAAACAGAACCGGTGAGGCGAATCTGCCTGCCATAACTGGAAGGAGTATAGCTGATTTCTGGCAGCGCCATTTTGATAATTTTGACAGCTGCCGGAATCCTGACGGATTTTTACTGGCTGCCCGTTTTTCTTCCAAGCGGGGCAGTTTCCAACCTAGGTTATGCACCACTGAACTGAAAACCGGGTTGGGTTCCAACCTGAAATATATTTCGGGTTCGCTCACACCACCGCTGTTTGGCGAGAACCCAACTCAGTTTCATTGAAAACGTTCGTTTGAAGCAACTAACCTGGTTTAGTTTCTAGGTTCTCAATCGAAAACGACATAATATATATATCAACGCTTTTTCTTGAAAAGGGCGATACTAGCAGTGACACCATTCAAAGAAAATCAACAGTGAATATTTCCAGACTTGGTTTTATTTCCTATTTAAGATCTATTGTGTTTTTAACATCCTAGATTGCATGATTCAGTGATCGAAACCCAAAACATCATAAAGTATTTGAAATTATTAAATTAGAATTTGGTTTTGCTATTGAAATTGATAAAATTATAGTATCGCCCCTTTGGCGATTGCTTACTTTTCGGTCCCACCTATCAGCATTGAAGTATCGCCCTTACGTTTTTTTACAATAACTACCGTTCTACACCACTGATTTCGTCCGGGTTTTTTCAATAGCGATCATTGTTACTATTTACAGCTGGTATCAGCTTGATAATCCTAAAAAAATACGAAAAAAATAGCTTCGCCTCTATACTGCAAAAAAAGTATCGCTCTGTTTGTTTGCATGGAGCGTGGAGGGCGAAACTTTAAATAAACAAACAAAAATACAGTTTCGCCCGTTGTATTTTTTGCTGTAGTTTAAGAAAGCAATATCGTAGAATCCAAAATTTTTGGTTAATTTGTTGCGTTTCAAAGCCCTCATTAGCATGTATGAAAAAGCCTTATGTTTACATTTGTAAGTATCGCCCTTTTCACAAAAAAGCGTTGATATGTTTGTTCGGAGGAAAATCCACCAAAGTTATTGATACACTTGTCGATTGCAAAGCAAATTATAAAAGAATAATTAAAAACATTTACATGGTAGAATAATAAACCAATTAATAAAGTTATAATAAAGGAATGAAATCACCGTAATTCTCCAGTACGACGTAGCCTAGCCATTTTACTTCTTTCCGACTCTATGTCAAAAAATGAGTTTTAATTTGAGTAGAATAAACTCAACTGGTGAGTAACCATAAAATTTTAAAAGTTTCGGGTGAAAAAATAGTTATTCTCAAGTAAAAGTGCGTGGAATTTGACATCGATTGAAACCATGATGGTCAACGCGGAACGTTCAGAAAATGAAAAGGTAGGTTTCTCTGAGTTTGCGTTCCATTCAAATCTAACTTTCTATCTTGTTTGTATAGTTTCTGCCATTACTACGAAGTGCCGATTGGCCCTTAAAGAGATGTCCAAAAACGTCGTCGGATTCTATTTCCGGACATCGCTAGCGCCTGGAGGTACAGGCACAGACTAACAGACATAACAGTCGAAAACAATGCTTCGCCCGCTTTAACGGTCATTTTAAATATATTTGTAGTTGGGATTGTGGCCAGCATTTGAAATTATGGCGCCACTGACATATGAACAAGCATATGGGGGATAGACCACTATAGTGAAAAATTGTTCCCAAACCTGAGGGGTAACCCATTAGCAAATGAGTGTTTGGGACTGTGAATAAAAGGTGGTGCTAGTGTACTGGGAAAATTGCCGGATCGATGTTTATTGTGGGAAAAATGTCAAGAAAGTTTGAATTTACGGCATAAGGTAACGATTAAATCAATTTTATAGTATTTTGGTAGCACATTTTTAGTGAATTAAAGATGTACAAGTTTATCAAATTATATTGATAATTGGCGGAGTTATGGTTTTTGCCCGAAACCCCTTTTTGCCTTTCTCAATAGAAAGGTATTGCAATTGCTCTGAAAACCGACTTTTTAACGGAGGCCCGGAGGGCCGAGTGACATATACCATTCGATTCAGTTCGTCGAGTTCGGCAAATGTCTGTGTGTGTGTATGTATGTGTGTGTGTATATATGTGTGTGTGTGTATGTGCGTCTGTGTGTGTGTACGCGAACACAATCTCACTCACTTTTCTCAGAGATGGATGAACCGATTTTTACAAACTTAGTCCCAAATGAAAGGTGCAACGTTCCCATAGGCTGCTATTGAATTTCTAATGGATCCGACTTCCGGTTCCGGAATTACAGGGTGATGAGTACGATCACGCAGAAAACGTCGATTTTAAGAAATTCTGCAATGAATGTATAATGGTGAAAAATTTTCCAAAATGTGACCACAACTGCTTCGATTTGTAGTACTAGGTCATTAACAGCCATTCAAAGTCTCTTTGGTCACATTGGCCACCATCATCGGTTCCGGAAGCCCCGGCGGAAGTATCCAAATTCAGAGTAACAGTCACATCGGTTTCTCGGAGATGGCTAGACCGATTCGACTAAACTTGACCTCAAATGAAAGGTATTGCGTCCCCGTAAATGGCTATTAAATTTTATCCCCAACCGACTTCCGGTTCCGGAGTTACGGGTTGTGGCGTGCGATCACATAGCAAATTGTGATTCAAACCGATACTCCGATGGAAGCAAAAAAGGTGAAAATTTTTCCAAAATGTGACCACAATTGCTTCCATTTGTAGTACTAGGTCATTAACAGCCATTCAAAGTCTCTTTGGTCACATTGGCCACCATCATCGGTTCCGGAAGCCCCGGCGGAAGTATCCAAATTCAGACTAACAGTCACATCGGTTTCTCGGAGGTGGCTAGACCGAATCAACCAAACTTAGTCTCAAATGAAAGATGTTGCTTCCCCGTAAATGGCTATTAAAATTTATCCCCAACCGACTTCCGGTTCCGGAGTTACGGGTTGTGGCGTGCGATCACATAGCAAATTGTGATTCAAACCGATACTCCGATGGAAGCAAAAAAGGTAAAAATTTCGCTAAAATGTCTCTCAAATAAATTAACTTTGCAGTTCTAGGTCACCGACGGCCAAACAAACTTTCGTTGACTACATTGACCACCATAGACGGTTCCGGAAGTGCCCGGGAAAAGCGGTCATCTTTCAAAATTTACGAACTCACCTCAGTTTCCCTGAAATGGTTGGGCCGATTTTCACAAACTTAGTCCCAAATGATAGCTATATTATCCCCACAGATGTCTATAAAATTTCGTACGGATCGCTTATATGGGTCCGGAAATATAGACTAAATCGTCCGGTCACATATGAAATTCCCATATAAGCCGGAACTCAAATTTTTTTTTTCCAAAGGGGGGACCCCATGAAATTTCAGAAATCGAATTCGTATTTTTGATGCAAACATCTTTAAAATGCATGAAACGTCGAGATTTTATGTTATCTCGAAAAAATTTTTTTTTATAAAAATCGACTTTTTGGGACTTTGCCGATTTCGCACCTTTTTTCAGTTCAATATTACCGTGGCTGTTTTTTGTTTTTCAAAATTTTAGAACTCGAATAATGATTTATTTTCCTGTATATAGTTGTCATGTGATGTATAATAATAAAATGTAATATATGCATTTAAAAGTTTTTAATGAATATAAACAACGCACACATTCTCGTGATTCATGATTGAGAAAGGCACAATTGCACCGCTAGGTGGATTAAAATAGGTTTTTATTTAAGAGGTTTGCGGTGATAAACTAAAATCCTTAAACTCGAAAAATTCCATTAGTATATGAGTATTCCTCGTACCTTAACGATTAGTAGAATAAATAATATTATTTTCCTGCGTTCTGGAAAATTTTTCCTAAAAATCGCTATTTTAAGCACTAAAAATTGTGTCAAAATTCTCATCAAAATCTTCAAAACGAAAATTTATGCATAAAAAACTAAATCGTTAAGGTACGAGAAAAATTAATTGCAGTCAATTGAAAAAAAAAAAAAATTGAAGAAAATCGGCTGAGTGGTTTTTCGGCAATCGTGATCACGGAAAAATCATTTTTAGAAAAAACGACATTTCGAGAAGCGCGTGGAAGCGCTATAACTTGCTATCTATTTCTCGGACATCTATAAAAATTTGGGAAAATCTTCTTAAGTAGTTGTACTTTCAGATAACGTAATAAACAAAAATTCGATTTTTTGAGAATTAGAAGGTTATGTAACCCCTTAAATATAGCGGCGTCACAGAAACCTCATGTTACAAGTTGTTATTCAAAATGAATTGTTTCACCTGGGTTAATTTTTTCAACACTATCAGCACTGAATGCCTGACACGGTAGAACTCGTTAAAGGCGACTTTCGTAAGCATAACCTCCATTTTCACCATCAGCAAATGTTTCACATCACGAATACTCGGTCTTATGCTAAAAGGCCGGATGTCGATTGTCTCCGTATTTAACTGGAGCTCCACCGCTTGCTTTTGCGACTCACTCATCTCGACATATCAGCACAGCAAGAATGAAAGTAACAGTTTCTTTAGTTCTTCCGACGAGTCACAAAACTTGAAAGGAACTGGTTTTGTCACACTCAGCATACTGAGTAGGTATCATGATCATGGCACCGACGAACCGACGTGCCACATGGAACAAAAAATGCGTCAGATATTGTCCTAATTGTTTAAATTAAAATACGTTGTTACACAAGCGGCATCTGTATAATGGTTCGCATGGTAGTCTTCGTCGATAACGATTTAATTTAAACAATTAGGACAATATCTGACGCATTTTTTGTTCCATGTGGCACGTCGGTTCGTCGGTGGTTTAAGATCATTTGGTATATGAAGTTTGGTCACGCAAATAAAACAAATAGGTACATATATAAAATATATTCTGACAAATTCCTTCTGAAAAATGAAATCAATCATCATTAGAAGCGTTTTATGCCAAAGATGTTAAGACATTAGGCTTACGTGTTACACTGACGAAAATACTCGAGTTAGTAACGCACCCTACAATATAAGTCGACAGAACGAATCTATCACACTGTACACCCCGACCACGGGCAACGCTTTACTCTCGCTAAAAATATCCACAATTTCGCCGTAAATTTCCATAATGTTACGCTTGTACTTGGGGTAGCGCTCAATGAGGGCATTCAGTTCCACCGAATTCGGTGATGATTCATCATCGTTTCCGCACTCAGTCGGATCGAGCAATCCGATAAGCCCTCGGAGCGGGGCATTCGGAAGATCAACCATGATCAAGGTAATTTTCTCCTTCTTTTGAAATTTGGACAGCACGGGGGAAAGTTTGTGTTCGACCTGGTTCTCGTAGCGTCGCTTTTTGTTCGTATTAATCTTCTCCGAGGTAAGAAAGATGAGATCAAGCGAGGCAGTGCTGCTATTCTGCGATTGACCACTCAACGAAGGAGCACTTTTGGTTGAGGTAGCACTGGTGAGGGACGTATTTTGCAGAGATACTGTTATATCGTTTGTTGTCGAATCTGGTCGAAGAATTCTCAACGTATAAGCGATTAGTTCTACACGGGTTACGTGCCGCTCATGAAACCGATCATGATCCAAACAGCGAACACGAAGTTCACCACCATCACCGAGCATGACTACCAGGCTGGCACCGACCTCTTTTGCAGATTCGTCAACCGATAGGGCACCTTCCAGCACTCCAGTTTTAATTCCGTTAGACCAGAGAGAACGAAGAATTTGGACGACTTCCCGGAGGGGAGGTCTAGAACCAGTGATGCAGATCATGACCTCCACGGGTTCGCAACCCGGCGAAGATCCAATAGCGTTAACCAGCTTATCCAAATGAAAACTGAATCCAGCACCGGATAGTTCAACTTTAGGAACCTGCAGACCATTGTTGATTCCGGATTTTCTGTAGTAAAAACAAAACCTTGTTTGATTGTATTATTTTGAGAAGCGAAATAAGAGCACTTACTGAAATTCGACTAATTTAGCGTCGTACCGGCCGCCAACGGCAATCGTAGTTAGTGGGTTTTTCTTTTTCGTTTTCAGGGCTCCAATCAGCTGCCATACCACCCCACCACTCTTGGCTCGTTCATAGTTGATGGGCAGCCCGGGGCAAATGTTCAGCGGACATTGAACGCCCATTCCTTGGGCTAGAGAAACAACCGTTTCCAGTTCTCTGATGGCCACTTTAGCCAACATAGCAGCTTCCCCTTTCCCACGGATCAATGCCTTGAGAAGTGTTCCGTTGATCTGTCCCAGTGGTAGCTCTATCTGAAGCGCCTCGCAGAGGTAGGCAGTGTTGATTTTGACTCCCGGTTGTGTGATTTGACTATTGATCGAGGCTACCAGTTGAAATTTGGAGATTTTTTCATCCAGGAAATCAAGCAAAATTTCGAAAAGCTCTTTGTACTTATCCAGTGGAACGTTGCAGTACAGTAGAATAGACCGCAGTAAGCTAATGTGATTCATACGGAAGAACACATTTCGCTGTTGATCGAGGAGATTTAATTCGTGCATGATTTCATTGGCTATCGAGACCAACTCGGCATCCACGATTAGGTTGCCACGGTTTGGAGTGACAATGTCGAACGCACACTCGTAGACCTGTTTCGGGTGAAAGTTGAAAACCTTTTTCTCTCGGTAAACCCGACCGATAGAGTATCGTCGGATGAATTTAATTCCATTCAATGCAACATGCCGCATGAACGGAATTCTCAGATCATCGGGAAGGGATACGATGCTGCCGGAGTGGGTCATCAGTTTGACTGAGTTATTCCGGGCCGTTGACTTTGTGTATGGTGTAAGGAGGGGAGTTACAACTTCAATCGCGCCGTGCTTTCTGAACAGTTCAACTATTTTTGATTTGAGGAAATCGAAGTGGGGAATGATAGGAACCATATCAAGATGGTAGCTAAGTTCTCCGATTGTATCGCTTTCCTGGGCGAAGCAGCGAGCTATCAGATGTTTGTAGTGTCTCGATTGTGAATTGGACAGCACATGTCGGACGATGTCCTGTATTTCTCCCGCTTCTAGGCGGATCGGTGGAACCAGCTCGGAAGAAAGTAGCTCTTCGGCAGTGGGTCTTTTACTAGGATCGTGGTTCAGCAGCCAGCGGATGACTTGAACCTGCTGCGAGTATTTGCTTTCGCTGAGAAAACTTTCAGGGAATCGGATTGTATCCGTCCGGAGGTCCATCAGTGTTTTCACACGCTCCATCCCTGTTGCAAGCGGCTGAGTGCTCATTTCAAATAAAATAATTCCCAGTGAGTATAGATCAACCTTCTGGTTGTAGGTGGATTTCGAAGCATTTCCAGTTAGTTCTGGTGCCACGTACAAAGCAGTGCCAACTTTACCCGTAAGCGAATTGCCCATATCTAACGATTTGATCTGATGGCTGTGAGTTAGGCGTTCTGTAAAATATAATCTCTCATTAGATATTTAGAAATAAAAACGGAATCAACTAATTGCTACCTTGTTGTTGATTCTGAAGCGCTAAAATGCTAGTTGTGGCTAGACCGAAATCTCCAATTTTGACCTGATCCCGTGAGTCAAGAAAGATATTTACCGGTTTCAGATCCCGATGAATCATTCCCTGCTGATGGATGTGACTAAGCCCTTCAGCAATTTCTCGAAAAAGGCGCCAAACTCGATCGACGTCCTGATACAAACCTGAATCAATAGCGGTCCTAGAAAAAATAATTTTTTCCAAAATATTTTGAGGACATCAACCAACGAAACCTACCTCAGCGTGCTCTTCTCGCAAAATTCCATCTGTATGTACATGTACAGCATTTCCACTGGTACTGCCGGCGTTCCTCCACTCGTTTTTACCTTTTCGTTTTCCGGCGTCACACCATCACTGAAGCTCGCGTATGTCGCTACTTCCCCTTGCGAATTTACAAACTCTATTCCATCGGAACTATCTTCATCATCGTCATCGTCGTCGTCGCTACTGGAATCTATCGCCATGCAATCAAGCACCCAGTCCGAATTCTTTTCGCTATTCTTCTTGGCAACTCGTTTGCGAGCACTTCCCGCGCTTACGGACCAATCACAGCTAGATTCCACCCCATGATGCTGATCATCTCCGGGACTGACAGATTCCACCCAACTATTATAGTAACGAACGACATTCTCATGGTTCAACCTTGACAGAAGCTCTACTTCACGGGTCATCTTTTTGTAGAACTGTTTACTGCGCGCCGGTAGAAGTATACGCTTGATAGCATACTGACGGTTATCCAGAATGTTTCGAACTTTCAATACGTCTCCGTAGGCACCTTTCCCGATATGGGACAGAACTTCGAATTCGGTTTGAAGTCTTGATTTCTCCCAAGTCAACGAAGTGTTCATATAAGCAGGCATCATGTGGAGGGATTTGTCCGGTGGCAATTGGTCAGATGGCTTAATTTCTCGATGTTGCAGATGGTTATTCAAGACATCTTGAAAGAGTATAGGCCGCAGGAACGGATGCTCCAGAAGATCAGAAGCCGATATCGTACGTTCCGATTTGCAACGATCAATAAAATCCTTCATCTCCGAGTGTGCATTAAACAGAGACTCGACCAATGTTCCCAGCGAGGGAAGGTCACTTCGTACGCACTGTTGACCAGTTATGAGCTCCTGAATGTAAGGAATAAGTTTAAAATCCGCTACTCTAATGCTACCGGAATTATCCATGAATACGGTGGAATCAGAAAGATTATCGTGCGAGACTCCGTTGTTATGAAGATAAATAAGTGCTTCCAGTATACCCTTGGCCACCATGCTGGCTCCTTCAGCTGACCACCCGAGCGAACCGGATATCGTAAACAAGCTTGTCCCCAAAATGAAATCTTGAACCAAAAAGATATCAATGCCATCATTTCCAACTTTACACATAACTCCATCATAGGAAATCAGATTTTTGTGCCTTAGGGAAACTAAACCGGCCACCTGCTTTTCGATGTCTGCTACAATCTCCTCCGCCGTCCGGCCACTAACCGTCTTACCATCCTCGTTGAACTCAATGTTCCATTCAGTCAGATAAACCAGCTGCCCTGTTTGAACATCGATGCCAGAATATGCAACACAACCTCGCTGTGAGTGTCCCAAGCAGCATCCCTTCACAATCTTCCTACCGTCCCGGAGGAACAAAGTCTCACTCCGTCGGTGATCCAGACAAAAATTGGACAACCTTCTGAAATTGTTTCCGTCGCTATTCTCCGACGAGCTGGTATTTCTATGTAGGGGACTAACTTCGTTTACGCTATGTTTCGATTCTTTCCTAGTTCTCTGTAGTTCCTTCTTGCGCTTCTGCAACTCATCTTGTATCACCTGCCGGCGTTGATCTTCTTCTGCCTTAAGAGTGTTCTGTCGAACCATCGCCAGTCGCTGCTGGTTGGCCAACATTTCATCGTAGAAACTTCCTTTTGGTGGTACATTATACTTGTGGAGAAAACTTTCCACGGTTCCTGCTAGCTCATAGATCATCACTTCACCCTTCAATTCGTCAGCTTGTTGTTTCAGCTGCTGCAGCAGTTCATTGGACAACTCATCCGACAAACCAACGGTATTCTCCAACTCTATTTTCGGTGGGCTAAAAGATACAAATCGTTAGCTTGAAGCTGACCCCAAAAACACTACGTAACAGTTATCTCACTATTTCGGATAATTTTTGTTACAACTGACTCGCAAGTCCGTTCTTACGTATGCCTGTCGGGCGGAACCCTTTTGCGGGGTAAGTCGTAGTCGTACTTCCAGGGGACACCATTTCCCTCCTGCCGGTCGTAAATCTTCCACCTGGCTCTCGTAGATGGAACGAATTACTTCCAATTCTGTTTCTTGCCGCTGGCGGAAGGTTTCTTTCTTGTTCGTGTCACCACTATTGTTACCGGTGGCCATCTCTTATCACTTTCGGCGCAAGCTGCTAGCAGAGATCGGCCGTTAGCACGTGGCTTTCCTTAAACCAATCATTTTATCGCACTGTATCACTAGTTTAGGTTGCACTGGATTGAAAATAATGCGTTGAAATTTTTTTTGCTGACCGGTAAATGGGAAAATATTGCAACAGATTCGCTTTTCTGCGACGCGTAGAACAAAACTGAGTTCAAAACAAAATTGCATTTTTTTGCCTTTTGTTTTGAATGAAATGCCTGCTAGCACCGGCTTTGTTAGATCAAACCGTTCATTTAGGGTGGAGCCATGAATGACGCCAGAAAAAAATTGTAAAATAATATAAAATGTGCATGTGCATAGACTTATCCAGCTGCGTTAGTATTGTGGCGTTTTGACGTTTGAATTGGGAGGAAAACAAATCGTTTACACGGCGAATTGGGAGGAAAACAAACCGCTTCTGGGCTTAAGGGGAGGGCGGTAGTATAAAAATGCGAAATCTCAGTGTGAGTAATTTAAACGTCAGATATCTCAATAGCAAATAAAATCGAATTAACCGGTGTCGTAATTCACAGCGATGAGCAATAAAAAACGATGTACATTAAATAACGACGTCAAATTAGATAACTTCTTGGAATATTAAATGCCGTGACATATTCAGCAAACACGACGTACAAAAATAATCACATACAAATTGTTGATTGTAACCTATATTGTAACGAGTTTATAAATTTCCGCCTCGATTAAAACAACTACAAGGGGCAGCCCTAGGGGCAGATCACTTGTGATGCATTTTTAAAAAACAGCTAAATTAAATGAATTTCTTTCCATCAAAACAGAAATTCGTAATGTATTTTGCGTTGCGTGCAATGTATTTTGCGTTGCGTGTAAGACGTCAAAACCCTACAAAAAATTAGCCCTACATTCAACAAAACGTCGAACAAAGTGAATCAGCGTAGGACGTTTGTTAAACAAACTTTTCTGCGAGGGAGTGCAAAGTTGATGCAAAAATGGAAATGAAATGCATTTTTTCTTATTTGATGCAAATTTGTTATACATTTCTATAGTGATCTGCCCCTAGGGGCAGCCCTATGGGGTTGCACGAATTGTAGACGTGTAGGACTACACAAGTTTATGTGAATTATACTAGGGGCAGATCACTTGTGATGCATTTTTAAAAATCAGCGAAATTAAATGCATTTACTAGAAACTGCGTTTTTTCAACAAAACCAAAAAAAAAGCGGCAGTCGAAAACACGCGGTAAACAGACTGATTCAATATACATTCTTCTAGTTCATACCAATGGCGACTTGACCACTATGGTCCAAAAACACCGGAGTTATTTCGGATTGCGTTGGGGTAAGTCGGTTTTGCCATTTGTGATTTTTCATTAACAACATGAAAAGTTTCTATGGGACTAATCTTAAACCGTTTAAAAACTTGTAGGATTTACTGGAGGACATTATAATAAAGTAATTTGAGGTTTGGCCAATCTTCCCCGAAGGTCCTGGAACCGGTTACAGTGGGCCAGTAATGAATGCTCATTGGATCCATCGAAAAAATGATTTCAATAATGACAAAGTCAGTGTAGGTGGCAGTAACATAGTCATGAGTATGTTTAAGAACCATTCCAACCATTTTCAAACTACAAGGACACTTGACAGGTTCGTCGGTGAATCCGGAATATGGTCCCAGGGGGTCACTTTCATCATGTGGCGTATAAAAAAAAACATCAACTGAGCTTCACAAGGTGGATGAAGGCATTCAAAACAAATTTCGAGGCCATTTGGCAGCGATGGTCAGTTCTGGTTAATCCGGAATCTGGTCCCAGAGGGTCACTTTCACTAAATCGCAAACCTTCATCTTGCGATGACGCAAAAATCATCTAGTGAGCTTCACAAGATGGTGAATGCCATTGAAATCAAGTTTGAGGGCCACTTCCGGTGAATCCGGAATATGGTCCCAGGGGGTCACTTTCATCAAATCGCAAATTTTCATCATGCGACTTATCAAAAAACATCATTATTATTACATGTTTTTGCGCATTTGGTTTTTCACATAATGCATATTTATTATTGCAGTTCCCCAATTGGACAAGCACGAGTTTACGGAACACAACGTCAGAAGCATATCTAATGAGCTTTATCAGGTCGACGTTGTATCCGAAGTTCCTTTCCAATCTATAGGGACCGATCACTCTAGATCAGGCATTGCATTTATCGCTCATATGAGTAAATGCGTCCGGATAATTTGTAACTGCGACAATAAAAACTCACATTTTCACACGAAAAGTTATTGGCACTCACACAACTTCTCCGGATAAATACAACGTATTATTTCTCCAGATAAAGAAAACCACCGGAGAATGAGCGAATGAGTTTATCATGGTATCCTTTTTGCGGTCGCTGCCTTGCCGTTGCTATTCCAAAACACGAAAAAAACAAGTCTGTCGTACTTCTTTGCCG
This sequence comes from Topomyia yanbarensis, assembly GCF_030247195.1. Lineage (NCBI taxonomy): Eukaryota > Metazoa > Arthropoda > Insecta > Diptera > Culicidae > Topomyia > Topomyia yanbarensis. The sequence goes on from NC_080672.1 coordinate 73,754,557, forward strand.
CTTTTATTTCAAATTAAGTGTAAGTTTTGTCGCTTTCATTGATTTTCACGAAATTAAAAAATTATCACCTTCTCCGGTGAGAAGGAAAAATCAAATAAACTTTACCCGGAAAAATATTCTCACGCTATTTATGGAGACGGAGAATTTTGCGACTCATCTTATCTCGGAAAAGTTGGACAGCGGATAAGCCTCTTCTCGCATGAGTGAGAGAGAATTACAATGCCTGCTCTAAATGTACATAAAATTAGCATCGAATTTAAAAAAATGCATTTAATGCCCATTTTTGCATCAACATTACATTCCCTCGCAGACAAGTCTGTACAACAAACGCCTTAGGCTGATCCACTTCAATCGATATATTGTTGGATTTGGAGCTAGCTTCTTGCGGGACTTTAACGTCTTACACGCAGACGCAACGTAGAATACATTGTAAATTTCGATTTTGATGGCAAGAATTTTGTTGCTATTTTTAAAATGTACCACAAGTGATCTGCCCCTTGACTCACAGTAATAATCTGCTTCAGAAAATGCCGTAGCCCTCGCCCCTCATTCCCCTAATGATCCCTATTGAGATTTGTGACGTTATAAATAAGTACACACACTGAAATTTCTCATTTATTCTACTGCCCTCCCATTGGCCCAGAAGCGGTTTGTTTGTCTCCCATTGCAAAAATTTAAACGGCAAAGTACCAAGCAAAATCCCAACGCAACGGGATAAGTCACGTATATGGCACCCCTATCCCATTTATATTGAACTGACATAAGTCAACATCTCAGCGGGCACACAAATTATGGGCCCCACTGACAGTTCAAGTTGTTCTGCTTGTTTTGCTCGAAGTTCTATTTTCACTAAGACAAGACGTGACAATATGGGGGCCGTTTTTGTTCCAATTTTACGTCAAAATGGTTGGTTCTGATTTTTTGCACCGTACGCAATGTTGCTGCAGGGATAGCGAAATGATGTTTGGCAGTGTTGCATTATTTATAGGAAAAGATTGTCATTACTTTTGACAAATAAAATTATTATCGTTAAAAAAGTAAAAATTACTAAATTGAACTGAAATTGTGCGGCGAAGTGAAACAAGTATTTATCATGCATTTACCGTATACGTGGTTGATTAACTTTAACAAAAATAAGACAGAAACCACACCATAATCTAAAATTATTCAGAAAATAGCTTCATCAAACCTTACTAAACACCCATGACATGGAAAAACGGTGCCCTTGTTCAATATAGTGGATTCAAGATGCAAAATATTGCCGGCATAAAATAAATTAAGAAGACTTCATTTTCATTAATAAAAATAGCAACACTGTTCGGAAGATTTCGGCAGGGTGAAAATGTGCGAAAAGAAGAACGTCGAAAGAAAAATAAGAAGCCGATTGTCACGTCTTGTTTTAGGATTTTCACTAGTGAGATACTGCACGGCATGACTCAATTTTTAGACATTTGTTAAAAAGCGAAATATTGGATCTTTAATTTGGAAAAATGGTATCAGTTTTTTATATGTATTGATAGCGGGTGTCCTTACGAGTACACTCATATCATTCTTAAACCTTAATTATTCCTTTCTGATTTTTAAATTTAAAAAAACCAAATTAAAGTTAACCAACAAACTGACAGTTGTCCTACTAAATGACGTATCTGCAAATATCTCGTTCGCCTCATTGTTAACCGGGACAGCACCCCACACAGCATGATCTGCACGGTAAAAAAAACTTTACCCATTTTATGTATTCAAATTGCCCATTTTCGGAAGTTATTCGAGCTGTCAAAAAATGGGTATTTTTTGTTTCTAACAATGAGTACTTTTTATCCATTTCACAACTACTCGATGAGGTAATGTCAATGGGTATATTGATCTTGATAATGGGTGAAAAATCCTTAAGCATTATTTCAAGCGAGTTAACCTGCAAACTAAGGATCGTAGTGGAACCTGCAAATTATCGCCCTGCATCGGAGTCCGTGGCGGAAACGGAACATTTCGGCAATGCTCCGAAAACAACGTCTGTTTAGACTACTGAGGATGTTGAAAATATGCGTCAGTTCGGCATTTTTAGAGCAGCCAAAAGATCCAGCCATCAAAAATATATCCAGTTGGCGGTTTTATTTTGTTAAGTAGTTTTAGAATAGGATTTCTATCTATATTCATATAGTTTTATATCGAAACAATAATGTGAAATGAATGTTATTTTATGTTTTTTTTTTTTAAATTCAGAAATAATTCTATTGACAGTACTTTTCATTCTGGCGCGAATTTCATGAATGAGTATTTTTTACGCTTTTTGTAACCATTCTACGAAAAATAATGGGTGAAACATACCCAGGTTGACGTACAAGGTCTGTACTCATTTATGGGTACAAACTAGGGGCAGATCACTCTAAGAATGTATAACAAATTTGCATCAAATTAGAAAAAATGCATTTAATTTCCATTTTTGCATCAGCTTAGCACTCCCTCGCAGAAAAGTTTGTTTAACGAACGTCCTACGCTGATCCACTTTATTCGACGTTTTGTTAAATGTAGGGCTAGTTTTTCTGTAGGGTTTTGACGTCTTACACGCAACGCAAACCACATTGCAGGCAACGCAAAAACATTGCACGCAACGCTAAATACATTATGAATTTCTATTTTGATGGAAATAAATGCATTTAATTTCGCTGATTTTTAAAAATACATCACAAGTAATCTGCCCCTAGGGTACAAACGCTTTACCCATTTAATGGATTATTCCACTTTTATTGAAAATGAGTAGTTTTCTACGCATTAATGGATACTTGATTTTATCATTGTGGTACTTTTGCAAAAGCCTGCCATCCCAAGTTTCATCTGCAAACTATGGTAGATCTGATAAGGCAACCTATAGAGTCGTGCAAGTCGCATGGGTTTGGATGTGTTATTGTCCTAAAAGGAAACAAACTAAAAAATATTCTTTTCAATAGTTTCGGGCCTAAAAATTGAAAAAGAGACTGAGCACAGTGAGTTAATATCTGCATCAGAATATGCCTTAACCCGCACACCCTTAAAGATCCCTATTGAAGAAATGTCTTGTTTTGGACATGTCGGTGAATAACAAAAACTTTGGTGCACCAACAAAATTGTGTCGAATGAAATTGATTCAGTTTATTGTGGATCGGCCCTAACGCGACGTTTTACACTGAGAAACAAAAATATGCATTCTTTCTATTTCCATCTCCTTTCTTCTGCTGTGATTTTTATGCATTTTCATGCATATACTGCTAGTAAGCATTCAATGAGTGGATATACCGAATATGTCCAATACATACAATTTATAGCAGAAGAAATGAGAGCCAGACAGAAAAGTATGCAATCGATGCATAAATAAAATTCTGCGTGTAGATGTTAGCATAGAAATCATGGCGGCGTTGCAGATCCCTAATAGAAAATATTATACACGAACTTTAACTCATATAGTTCTACGATTCCTCATATTGTTTGGATGATACCCTGAACAGGTCGTTACCCGAATAGAAATGCACAACGGTATTACAGCCTTTTTTATTTTTACATTACAACGAAAAATAATGTTATTGTGGAAAATTTACAATGGAAATATAATACCATTTGTTGTTTCTACGGCCAATTTCATTGTAAACCCGATTTTTTCCATGAAAAAGGGGGGTTGTTAAGGGATGTAACAATAACAAAATTGATCTTTTCCCATACATTCTGAAATAAAAAACATCGATTTACATTGTTTTTCCGTTGTAGATTTTGGAGGCATGAAGGACTGCATCATATGTACACGCAGAATTTTATTTATGAATCGATGGCATACTTTTCTATTTGCCTCTCGTTTCTTCTGCTGTAAATTTTATGCATTGGACATATTCGGTCTATCCACTCATGGAATGCTTACTAGAAGTATATGCATGAAAATGCATAAAAATTACAGCAGAAGAAAAGAGACGGGAATAAAAAGTATGCTAACTATGCATATTATTGTTTCTCAGTGTACATTGATGTTACAAGAAAAGTTGTTGTTAACAAATAAAACTGTTGCAAATTCAACGTTTCTACGATCAATTTCGATATTGCTTTCTGTTAGGGTAGGCTCTTGAATCATAAGATGTTTATTAGGGATACCTGGGATAAGTCGATTCGGGTGATCTATATAATTATGTCATGAATTTTATTATCTCACCCTAATAAAAATATTATACACGAACTTTAACCCATATAGTCCTACGATTCCACATATTGTTTGGATGATACCCTGAACAGAGGCGACATTATGGAACCATTTCGAATCGACTTTGTCATACAAGATGCGAGATGCGCAATGCCACCCCAGGTCGTTATCCACACTACTTTTACAGTGAACGGCAAGTTACGGCGGGAAGCCTGTGTCGCATCCATGGTCGAAGTATTTTCCGCTTCAAAGCGTCTTCACCTATCAATAGTTCTTAACAGACTGAATCGTATTCGCACTTCCATCGGTTTCCCTGCCGCAAAATATATCAACACACTCGCTTACGTGTGTTCGATGTCTGTAGTCACTGCATGACACGCTGAAACGCACACAGCTGTACTCACTGCTCTTGTATTTAGTCAACCAGTCAACCCCTCTTCTTCTCACATGGCATATATAGTGAAACATACACATCAACGAGACTGCTTGAATGTTCTTATTCTGTTGCATTCACATTCGTTCCGATATACCGATTCATTAAGGTGGAATGTATACTTTATACTGACATATTCTAATATTGGAATGATATTTCTTAAAATTATCGGTTTTAGATAAATTATTCCTCTTCCAACAATATCTTATACACTACATCCTTTCTCACCTCTACTCCAACGGTAAATACGGTATCGAAAAATTCAAAATATGTCATGAATGTTCTGTATTATTGAGTACTGTTCTCTATATGAACGTCTCGCTCACAAACTCTCTGTATTCGCTATTTATATCCCATAGTCCATTATCTTGTATCATGGATAAATAAAATTTTCCTTGTGCACACAAACAAAAAAAACAATGTCGCTCGAATTCAAACCTATCTTACCCGATTCGTGTCCTCTTGCACGAATCCAAACATAATTCGTGCCCTCTCGCACGAATTCAAACATATTTCGCATCCTCTCACACGAATTCTATCATATTCCATCCGATTCGCGGCCTCTCGCACGAATCCAAACCTATTCGCGTCCTCTTACACGAATTCAATCATGTTCCACCCGATTCGCATCCTCTCGCACGAATCCAAACCTATTCGCATCCTCTCGCACGAATTCATACATGTTCCATGCGATTCGTGTCCTCTCGCACGAACCCAAACAAAATTCGCGTCCTCTCGCACGAATTCAAACATATTCCATCCGATTCGCGTCCTTTCGCACGAATCCCAGCATGATTCGCGTCCTCTCACACGAATCCAAACATAATTCGCGTCCTTTCGCACGAATCCAAACCTATTCGCGTCCTCTCGCACGAATTCATACATATTCCATCCGATTCGTGTCCTCTCGCACGAACCCAAACATAATTCGCGTCCTCTCGCACGAATTCAAACATATTCCATCTGATTCGCGTCCTCTCGCACGAATTCATACATATTCCATCCGATTCGTGTCCTCTCGCACGAACCCAACCATAATTCGCGTCCTTTCGCACGAATTCAAACATATTCCATCTGATTCGCGTCCTCTCGCACGAATTCATACATATTCCATCCGATTCGTGTCCTCTCGCACGAATCCAAACATAATTCGCGTCCTCTTGCACGAATTCAAACATATTCCATCCGATTCGCGTCCTCTCGCACGAATCGGAGCATGATTCGCGTCCTCTCGCACGAATCTAAACCTATTCGCGTCCTCTCGCACGAATTCATACATATTCCATCCGATTTGTGCCCTCTCGCACGAACCCAAACATAATTCGCGTCCTCTCGCACGAATTCAAACATATTCCATCTGATTCGCGTCCACTCGCACGAATTCAAACATAATTCGCGTCCTCTCGCACGAATGCAAATATAATTCGCGTCCTCTCGCACGAATCAATACAATTCAACCCTGATTCGTGTTTTCAAACACGAATCAATATTCGGTCAAAACGCAAGAAATCTTTAACAAACATGTTCTCATTTGTATATTCATCTTCTTGATTACCACTACGGAAACTTAGAGGCAACAAAAATACAAATTCCGTTGTACTGTACATGGATATTCTGTCGTTTTTTCCGCACGTCAATATCTTTCCACCTCACACGATCAAATTCAACAAAACTGCAAAAAGTTTCTCTTGCTTTCATTAGTTTGCAAAGCCAAACCAAAAGTGCATGATGCTATTTAAAACGCGAATACATATTTACTTCACTTTTTTTTCTCAAGCACTAGTCACTGGGAGCCACTGCGCCGTTGTCGCATCCATGGTCGAAGTATTTTCCGCTTCAAAGCGTCTTCACCTATCAATAGTTCTTAACAGACTGAATCGTATTCGCACTTCCATCGGTTTCCCTGCCGCAAAATATATCAACACACTCGCTTACGTGTGTTCGATGTCTGTAGTCACTGCATGACACGCTGAAACGCACACAGCTGTACTCATTGCTCTTGTATTTAGTCAACCAGTCAACCCCTCTTCTTCTCACATGGCATATATAGTGAAACATACACATCAACGAGACTGCTTGAATGTTCTTATTCTGTTGCATTCACATTCGTACCGATATACCGATTCATTAAGGTGGAATGTATACTTTATACTGACATATTCTAATATTGGAATGATATTTCTTAAAATTATCGGTTTTAGATAAATTATTCCTCTTCCAACAATATCTTATACACTACAGCCTGCACTGAAAAAAAAAACCAAACGTTAATTCTATTTGCTTCAAACCACTTAAAATTCATGTAAAGAAGAAATGCTAATGTTATCACGCGCACACATATCTTCTATGTGTCAACTGTATAAACTATATATGCGCACACATAAGTTATATGTGCGTATTGTTACAGAATCGGGTTTTATGTACCTTATAGTTATGAAATGTGAATGTGAGATTAATATGTCTTGTAAATGCACACATTAGGTTTATGTGCCAGCAAATAGTGTCTATCTGCCTCCGCTAATTGCAAAAATTTATGTGTAAAATCAATAGGCATAACGTTTACTTTTTTTTGAGTGTAGAACAAAGTTTCAATAGAATAAATCACTTTGAATTTACATGAATTGTCACGTGAATAAATATTTTACATCTTTTAACATACATTACGTGATTCATATGAACGACATTTGATAATCCTGTAAAATTTATTTGATTCACCCGTAACCTTTAAGTGATGCAACGTTGACTGTCGTAACGTAGTTCACGTGAATTTCCTGTGTGAAAAAAATGGCTGAAACATCAGCCACTGTTTAAATTATTCCGAAATAATACTGACTAAATTATAGATAGAGACGAAATAAACTTTTTATCCGGGGAATACGCGGTGACTACTGGCATCTCCCATGGATGATGGCGACACACGGATGTCAAACATGTCGTCAGGAGTTCCCAATAGGTATTTCGTTGGATGAACGTTTGTCAACCATAAGCACCGCTTAAAAATGTCTTCTGGCAATTCGAGTTCGTCATACATGGTAAGTTATTTCCATTATCACAGTTACTAAATCTGATTACTAACGTGTTTATATATTTGCATTTCATATAGTGACACAAGGCGAATTGGAAATCGATCTGCCCAACCTTGCATCTCGGGGTGAAGAAATAGTTCCAGTATTGTACGGCCCAAGACGTCGTCAACAGTAAATTGATTCTTACTTTCAAAAACAGGATTTGTTGTACCAAACCTGCTTTATTCTCGAGAGTGTTTTAACACAATTCTGAGGCACACGATTTAAAATTAGGATGTTTTATGTTTAATTATCGCAATTAAGGATTAAAATAAATTGAAAGAAATTGACATTAAAAGATTTTTCTTTTTTAGAATGCAAATTTATTGAAAATACAATCTATGAACGGCTTCAAGTAATTTTCACGTTTGGTTTCATATATTTGTTACGTTCGGTTGCACATAATTACTACGTTTGGCTTCATGTAGTTGTTATGTCAGGCTTCATGTAATATTTACGTGAATTTCTGTTGCTAATTATCCTTAAAACACGTAACTTTTACCTGATGAATCAGATATTGAAAATGATTTTAATTTACCGGAGCATCCGATAGAACTTACGTGAAAAGTGCGGTGGATGAGATTCACATATGTTTTCACGTAGAAGAAACGTGATTTATTTTTTGAGTGTACCGATCGCCAGCATCTAGTTTAATTCGCCTAGCCGCCTCTTGGTTTACTGGTTATTAAGTTTTACACCAACCGACATAACCCCACAAAACGAGCCGGATGAACTTCTTTTGACAACTCCCGGTGGTTTGTTTACATGGAAGTTACGTGAGTTCGAATGTAACAGATGAGCACCCGTTGCGCTCGCACTCACGCATCTGACAAAGTAAACAAACCACCGAGAATTGTCAAACATGAACTTCATTCATTATGAGTTCGTTCGTGTCGTCATCTTGTAGAACTCAATAGGCTCATGAATCAGGGCAACCTTTTGAAAACATGCCCCCAATTTACACGACGTCTCTGCGCGAAAAGAAGGCCAAAACAAAAAAACGTGTTTCTGACAGCACGACCGGTACTCGTGCAAAACAAATCGAAATCGACAGTCGCTAGTACATTAGGCCATTCGTTGTCGTAACAGGTCCCGTTTAATCGAAATAGTTAATAATATTCGTAAGATTATATTAGCTAAATTAGAATGTTACGGCACATCAATCGGAAACGTGTAGGCTTTAGGATACTGTCAGGACCTCGTATTCATCACCATTTCCACCGCTCGCTCAGTTCCGTGCTGGAGACACCGGATGTGGACGTATCGCTCAGTACAGGGTTAGTGCGATATGGGTAAATTTAATGCGTTCGCAATAAGTTATTGTCCATTTCAGTCGCATCGTCCGTATTTCTTCCGGCAAATACGCCCGCTTCGCGGATGGCTGTTCCGTTGTATCGATAGGCGATACGGCCGTGATGGTAACGGCGGTAGCCAAAAGCAAACCAACCAGCGGTAGTAATTCGTTTCTACCATTTGTAGTTGATTATCGGCAGAAGGCTGCGGCCGCTGGCAGAATTCCAACAAATTTTCTGCGTCGAGAACTGGGACCATCGGAAAAGGAGATACTGGCGGCCCGTTTGGTGGATCGTTCGGTGAGGCCATTGTTCCCAGCGGAGTTTAGAAGTGATACTCAGCTGGTGTGTAATATGTTGGCAATCGATTCCAGTAACCTACCGGACGTGCAGGCGATTAATGCTGCTTCGGCAGCGTTAAGTCTTAGTGATATTCCTTGGAACGGGCCGATTGGGGCAGTTCGAGTGGGGCTGGTAGACAATGAGGTGATTATCAACCCTACGAGAAAGGAACTACAACTTTCCGCTTTGGACTTGGTAGTATCTGCCACGAAGCAGAATTTGGTTGTGATGTTGGAAGGTCGGGGTGATGTCGTTAATGAGAACGAGCTGAGGATGGCAATCAAGAAGGGCACGAAGGAAGCTCAGTTGATTATTAATGGAATTGAGAAGCTTCAGAAATCGTTTGGGAAACCGAAAAGAACGTTGGAACCATTGCCGCAGGCGGAACAGGAAATTGAGGCTGCCGTACGGACTATGGCAGAGATGCGGTTGCGGGAGATTTTTAGGGATTTTGCGCACGACAAATTCAGTAGGGATAATGCTGTTACCAACACCAGAATCGACACAATTGATAAAGTGTGGTCATGTTATCCGAGCTCAGATCCAGCGTTGATCACCGACTGCTTTAATCGGTTTGCGAAGTTTGTTTTCCGCGAGATGGTCTTCGAAGAGAATCGAAGATGTGACGGACGATATTTGGACGATCTAAGAAAAATATCCTGTTCCGTGAATCTACACAGGCCATTGCATGGGTCAGCACTTTTTCAACGCGGTCAAACGCAAGTGTTTGCCACTGTGGCTTTGGATTCTCCGGAAAGCGCCCTCAAGCTAGATCCGATTACCTCGCTAGACACGGGCGTCAAGTCAAAAAACTTCTTTCTTCATTATGAGTTTCCACCGTATGCGACTGGTGAGACGGGTAAGATTGGTCCCGTTGGTCGGCGGGAAATTGGTCACGGTGCACTAGCTGAGAAAGGTCTATTGCCAATCATTCCCAACGACCATCCTTTCACGATTAGACTGACGTCGGAGGTGCTGGAATCAAACGGTTCCAGTTCGATGGCGACGGTTTGTGCGGGATCGATGGCGCTGATGGACGCTGGCATCCCAGTGCATGAAGCAGCAGCCGGTGTTGCCATTGGGTTAATGACGAAGTACGAAAACAACGATACTAAGCATCTGGAAGATTATCGAATATTGACGGATCTGTTGGGGATCGAAGATTACATGGGTGATATGGACATGAAGGTAGCCGGAACCCGAAAGGGAATGACGGCGATTCAGGCTGATATAAAAGTTCCGGGAATCCCACTGAAGGTAAGTTTCAAGGGGATATTTTTTATTCTCACAGTGATCGAACTTGGACTTGACAGGTCGTAATGGAATCGCTTCAGAAGGCGATGGAAGCACGTTTCAAAGTCCTGGACATAATGGATCAGACCATCGGAACGACTAGAACGTTAAAGAAAGACTGCTGGCCAGTGACGGATCGATTGCAAATCGAACCTCACCAGCGCTCAAAATTGGTCGGGCCTGGGGGAATCAACATCCGACGTCTGTATTTGGAAACGGGCGTTCAATTGACCCAGGAAGATGAAAACACGTTCCGGATATTTGCTCCCTCGGATGCGGCAATGCACGAAGCGAAAGAGTATCTCGAAAAACTGATGAAGGTGGACAGGGTGCCGGAGCTGGAATTTGGGTCGATTTACACTGCCAAAATTGTGGAAATGCTGGACACCGGAGTCATGGTGAAGCTATATCCAACGATGCCACCGGCACTGCTGCACAATTCGCAGCTGGATCAGCGGAAGGTGAGTTGAAATAAGTTCTTTTCATTGTGGCAATTGTAATTTCCAATTATTGCAGATTGCCCATCCATCGGTTTTGGGTTTCGAGGTCGGTACGGAGATACAAGTTAAATATTTCGGCCGGGATCCGGTATCCGGGTTTATGCGTCTTTCACGCAAAGTACTTCAAGGACCAGCGACCAGTTTGGTCCGAAATCTAGATCGATCGGGAAGCGCTGTCAGCGGTAGCAATCCTCAGTCCGTTCCTATTAGCGATTCCAACGACGTGAAATCGTAGCTTTATTGAACAAACTAGGAGCTAAAAACTACCGGTGCTTAAGACTATATAAACAAATTCTGTAAATAATTCTACATTATTTTAGGCCTATAAATTGAATCAAAATAGTAAATGAAGGTTTGCGAGTATTACTACAATGACGTTCTAGTAGCTTTCGGGTACGACGAAGGCAATTCCTGCTGCCACCAGCTGGGATCTGCCAATCCCTTGACCAACATCGACAGTAATTTCGCAGATCAAATTATCCCGTGAAATGTTGCTGTACAGTGGAATTTCAAACCGATCGTCGCGAGTTTTGCTAGCAGAGCTGGTTTGCACATTACTAGGCAACAAGGTATAATCTAAGCTGAAAGTTCCTGTGTAAACGGGACCGGTTTGCTCCATAGCTCCTTGTTTGATCGTAAGCCTTCCGTTCGCTAGAGAACCACCATCAATCTTTGAATAAAAAACAAGGTTTTTAGGTTAACACAGGTTAGGTATCCAGTAAAATTAACGTACCAACAACTGAGCGATAGTTAGAGCCGTTTCCCTTCTTCGATCATCGAAGTAAGCACACAGCTGTAGCTCCGTCGTTGACACACTCAGTTCGTGCGATTTAATAAGTTTGATCGTTGTTAGAAATCCTTCAACATTGAACAGGCAGTTGAAATTGATTTCCTTGATCGCTTTCTCTTCCACCAAACTATTGTATAGCTCTTCAGTTTCCTTGGTCTTGAACCCAATCGCCTTCAGGTATTCGATCACAGTTTTGGGTCCACTCCAGATTCGACGCCATTGCAGGGGTACCTGATTGTCGCATATGGTAACAAGCATCGAGCGATCTTTACCTGAAATAATATTGATTTCTTTCAACGAGTTCTTGATAGTCTGCAGACATTCGTTGATCGCGTCGTAAAGATTGCTAACGATCGTCAACTCCGACAAGACGAATATCATCCAAGGATCGTCCTTGTTTTTGTTGCGATCGACAATTCCGTCTAGCCGTTGGGCGATCGTGCCATTCTGAAATACAAGAATCATGAATATTTTCACAGCAGAAACACCAATTCAAAAAGTTACCATCAACTTATTCCATAGGTTAATAATCGGTTTGACGCGTTTCTCGTAATTTTGGGCTGTTGTGCTACTAAAGTACATTAGCCGTAGTTCCTTCAAGGTGTTCCTACAGAAAATCACATCCCGCGAAGCATTGGTTGAAACAGGAATTCCGTACAGGCTGGGAGTTTCCGTGTCGGGCAGTTGATCAAGCACTTTCACGTAGTCCTGAAGAAAAAAAATTGAATTTTAATAAAATAAAACATTCACCAATTTTAACCCACCTCCAAGTTATTAGAATTCGGAAAGCTAACGTTCATAAACATCGGCTGCCAGCGACTAGTCATGATCTTTTCATCGAAAAACTCTCGTAGCAAATGTTCCAGTTTTTCGAAGTCATTATCGTTGTCGATGCGACCGCCGTAAGCGACCTTCTCGCAGAGACCCTGTATCAGCGGCCAGTGTATTTTCAACGTGTTGAACCCGTCGGTGTACCGGATTAGCTGCATGGCCGTGCGTAGATCCGAATCGCAAAAGTCGTACCATTTGGACCAACCTAGAGGAGAGGGCATAGTTTAACAATCACGATGACTAACCTAGTAATTGAGAACACTGTGTGGTGGAATTAAATTGGAGTTTTGTCAACAAGCCGTGGAACTATTTAAGGTGTTTCATAATTCGCGTTCCCTAGACAGGTTAGACCTTCTACTTACTTGAGCCATTTGGCTCCGAACACTAATCGGATAGTCCCCGCAGATTAACTTCCGCGAGCCATTGAGATCCTGTTTCCGTTATCCATATAGCTCCCAGCTTTGTCGCGATCAACTCAAATAGTACCCGGCGGGGGACCTAGGCTACTCAATTGACCAAGAAGTACGTGCCGGAGATTCTGGTACCTTGGACGCGGTCCTTTCAGTCTAGTCCTGCACGGTGGATCAAGGCTACACATGAGCTTCCCGGAAGGGTGCAGAGGTCGATGCGGAGATTCCGGTATACTGGCACCTCGACAACCCGCAAGCGTTCTAACCCCTCGCGGTGGGTTGGCCTATTCAACGGGCCAGCCAGTAGGTGCCAATTCTGTCTAGCGATTCCGGATAGAGCGTAGCTTCCGGTTCATTCTAATTCCCGACAATGGATCTAGCCTACTCACGAGCAACCCAGTAGGGAGTCGCGATCAGTTCGGCGATCCTGGTGAAGCCTGTCGTCTGGTGCACTGGCGACCTGAAGCCGGTGCTACGTTGCGTACTACTCAACTGGCCTCCGGCGATGGATCTAGTCTACACCGACGGAGAGTTTCCCGCTGCCGAAATTTCTCTTGATACCCGTTTGGTGGTTTCACGGCGGCTTTTTAGTAGACGGCGCTTCTTTGTTGGTCCCTTCGCCACGTCCTTTGCAACTCGTAACCACTCTATTGAGAGCTTCCCAGATATGCTCATCATGGCACATCTCTTCGACGATATCGACTGTCACACCAGGCATACTCCTTCAAACTTCTTCGAACTTTTGGCATTCGAAGACCACGTGTTCCGGTGGCTCATAGGTTCACGAACTCGGGCAAAAAGATGACAAGGCATTTCTAAGGTTATGCAGGTACTTCCGGAAGCATCCGTGCCCGGACAAAGACTGAGTCAAATAAATTGGAAGTTCATCTTCCTTACTCCGCGATGTTCCACTTTTGCTGCCACTGAGCCAACGATTCCGCTCTCCGCTTTCCACGTCCTCAGCCAGATATGATGCATGCCAGATATGATGGGAATCATCCCGGCAATGACGCATATTGCCTCCGATGATATCGTTCTGTACGCACTCGTGACACAAACGGCCATTAGGCGAAACATGCTTGTCAACTTCGTCTGGTTCCGCTTTGAGTACAGTGCAGCAGCCCAGGCCGATACGCCATACGTCAGTCTTGAGGATGAAACACCCGTCAGGAAACGTCTCGTACTACATCTTGCTCCTCCGATGTTCAGCATGATCTTTGCAAATACATTATTATCGTAGCCTTCTCGCATACATAGTCCACATGGCTGTTGTAATTTAACCGATCGTTGACTATCACACCCAGGTGGCTTAGCGCACGCATCGATGAGACTGAGTGTCCGCAACCGCCGATCACGACGCGCTGGATTTTTTGGATCAGCACTACCTCCATCTTGTGGTGAGCCAGCTGTAACTTGACGTCAGCCATCCAGTTTTCCACAATACATATTGTCTCTGCCGTCACCATCGCCACTTCTTCGCGGGTTTAGTCGGATATCGTCAGGGTTACGTCAGCTATAAAGCCGACGATTTCCACTCCCCTGGGCAGTTTCAATGTTAACTCTCCATTGTACATTATATTCGAGAGCGTTGGGCCGAGTATGGAGCCCAAAG